>NC_133664.1:7387600-7550100 GCF_037893015.1 Macrotis lagotis
TCAAATTCTTCTCCAAACATTTAAACTAATGTCTCCTATCAAAACCTGGAGAAGCAGAACCAATAAAGCATCAGGGTGAAACAATTTTCTAGTCCAAGGCAACCTTGGGGGTTGGTAAGAAAGGTCTATCTGACTGGTGATCATTCAGTCTGGGGTACAGGTGCCCGCCACCTTGGCAATGTTAGCAGCAGACCTTAGATGTGGCTGTTGCAGTAGCAGCAGTGACTTTTCAGCTCACAGATAGTAAAAGGATCAAGAAAATGGTCAAAAGATTACAGAGGACCATTTTTAGCACTGGATGAAAAACCCTGTTGTTTTGCCCAGACACAGTTTGAGGATGAAGTCTCAGGGCTTCAAGGAGCCTGTGGCTAAAGAAGACCAGTCACCCTGATCATGGTTTCAGGGTAGAGAGTAGTGCTTGATCCTACCCCAAGGAGTAGGGTCCCTGGTTTCAGTCCCAAGGCCAAAATTAGTAGTTGTGGCAGAATAGGGGCTTAAAATGGAATAATTACAACCCACCATTGAAGAGTTTGAAGGGCATTGGTCACAGTTAACTGGTCAAAGGGTGCTTATGGTTGCTCACAGATCAGAGTACAGGCAAGGAGAGCAGTGACCACACCTCTCATTAGATAGAAAGAACAAAAACTTACAGACCCCCCCAAAACTGGATTTGAAAAGGACAGAACTAAGAAACCTTAAGCTTGAGGGATGCCTCCCCATCCCCAGTTGAGCAGAAAGTAACTTTAATAAAAATTTATGTCACAATTGTGTTGGGAAAATGACATATAACAACAGCAACAATATGACCCTAGAAAATTGCTATGGTGACAGAAGATCAAGACATAAACTCAGAAGAAGAAGACGAAGTCAAAATGGCTATAAGTAAAGACCAAAGACAAATGAAATCAGCTAGAAATCCAAAAAGAATTCCTAAAATAACTCAAATTTTTTTTTCAAAAATCCAATGAGAAAGGCAAAGGAGAAAATGGGGGAAAATTAGAGGAACCATGAAAAGAACATTGACAACTTAGTAAAAGGGAAAAAAATACTAAAAAAAAATAGCTTCAAAATCAGAATTGACCAAATGGTAAAAAGATATTGAAAAGCAAATTGAAGATAATAATTCCTTACAAAAATTAGAATTGGGTGAATAATTAGGAACCATGACCCTGTAGGACATTGAGAAACAATAAATCAAAATTTTTAAAAAATGAAAAAAATAGAAGAAAAGAACTGTCTCATTGGAAAAACAACTAATCTGGAAAATATATTGAGAAGAGATCATTTTAAAATTTTTGTCTACCAGAAAACTAGATTATAAAGAGAATTTAGACACTATATTTCAAGAAATTATCAAGGAAAAATTGTTCAGATGTGCTAGAAGAAGAAGGCAAAATAGAAACGCAAAGAATCCACTGATAACTTCCTGAAAAATACCCAAAATTAAAAAAAAACCCACAAGAATGTTATAATTAAATTCTAGAGCTCATAGGTCAAAGAGAAAATGTTGCAAAGCAGCCAGGAAAAAAAATCAATTCAAATTTTGTGAAGGCACAGGTCAGGATAACACAAGATTCAGCAACCATCTCATTAAATGATCAGAAGTTTTGAAATATGATATTCAAGAAGGCAAGGAAACTGGAATTAAAATCCAATATAACTTGTTCAGTACAACTTAGTACAATTTTTCAGGGGGGAAAAATGGATATTTAAAGAAAAAAAGAATTCTCAAGCATTCCTGATGAAGATACCCAATCTGAATAGAAAGTTTTACATTCAAACATAAGACTCAAGAGAAGTATAAAAAGGTAAACATCAAAGAGAAATTATAAGCAATTCAATAAGGTTAAACTAATAAGATTTATATATAGGCAAATGATACTTGAAACTCCTAACAACTTTATCATTATTAGTTTAATTTGAAAGAATATATATATATATATTCAAATTAAACTAATAATGATAAAGTATATAATGATGATAAATTATATAAATATATATATATATATATATATATATATATTTAGAGAGAGGGCACAAATACGAATTGACTATGATGAAACGATTTAAAATAAGCAATAAATGAATACCTCAAAAAAACTGGGAAAAGATGAATTTACAAGAAAATTCTATAAATATTCAAAGAACAATTAATTCCAATACTATAAAATCCTATTAACTATTTCAAAAAATAGTCAAAGAATTTTATCAAATTAATTTAGCCACACAAATATGGCACTCATATCTAAACCAGGAAGAGGAAAAAACATAAGATAAAAAGATAAGAAAACTATAGGTCAAATTCTCTAAAAATACTAATGCAAAAAGCTAAGAAAATGCTAATAAGTAGATTACATCATGTATGACAGCACAATCAGGACCATGTCCAGTTGCACTGATTCATAAATGACCGCTGAACTCAGAGGGATCCAGAGAAGAAAGTAAAGATGGTGAGAGAGGAAAAGCACAGCAGCAACAACAACAGCAAGAAAATATCACAAAGATAACTACTTATGACCAAGTGGATTTGTGATAGGAGTGCCAAGCCGGCTCAACACCAGGAAAACTATTGGGCTAATTAACTTCATCAATCACAATAACAAAGTTTTCTATGATTATATTAACATATCTAGGAAAGACTTTGGAGAAAAATATAACATTCATTCCTGCTAAAACTTGAAAGTGGAGGAATAAATGGAAACTTTCTTAAAATGAGAAGTAGTATCTCTCTAAAAGCATCAACAACCATTATCTCTGTAATGAAAATAAGCTAGAGGCTTGCCCAGTCTGATCAATAATGAAGTAAGGATTCTCATTACCCCTATTATTAGTCATCTAGCTATTTCAAAGTTAATTATATCAATAAGAGAAGAAAAACTGAAGAAATCAGAATAAGCAATGAAAAGACAAAATTAGGACTTGAAATTATGGTATTCTAAGAGAATACTATGGAATCAACTGAAAGTCTCGTTGAAATAATTAACAACCTTAGTAAAGTTACAGAATTTGAAATAAATCTGTATCAACCATATGAAATACAACAAATTCTAGCAAGAAGAGATAGAAAATGAAATTTCATTAAAATAACTGCAGAAAATATAATGAACTCAAAACCTAACTACCAAGACAAACCCAGGAATTTTAAGAATATGAATTTAAAAACACACTTTTCACATAAATAAAGTTCAAATTAAAGACCTGGAGGAACACTAATTGCTCATAGATAGGCATGTCAATAAAATGACAGCTCCATCTAAATTAGTTTACTAGTGTCAGACCAATCAAATTACCAAAAAATGTTTACATAGCTTGAAAAAGTAATAAAATTTATCTGAATAATCAAAGGTCAATTATATCAAGGGAATTAAAGACAATAAATATGAATGAGATCTTAAATAATTATGTTTTTTCTTATGTTATTTTACTTTTTCCAATTGCATGAAGATAGTTTTCAATAATCTTTTTTTTTAAAGGTTTGGAGTTCCGTGTTTCCTACTATTTTTCCTTTTCTCCCTCCTTTCCATGGCAATAAGCAACCTGATACAGGTTATTCATATACAAATATGTTTAATATATTTCCATATTTGTCTTGTTCTGAAAGAAGAATTAAAACTAAGGGGAGAAATGAGACCGAAAGCAAAAAGCAAATTATTTTAAAAAGAAATAATCACTAAAAAAAAGCTGGTACTGACTAAGAAATAGAGTGTTACATCAATGGAATAGATTAGGTCCACAATACATAGTAGTAAATAATCATAATAATCTATTGTTTGAACAACACAAGATCTAAGCTTTTGAGGAAAGGACTGGCCATTCGATAAAAATATGCTCGAATAACTAGAAAACATGCTGATACAAACTAAGTAGAGACCAACATCTCACTACATATATCAAGATAAGATCAAAATGAGTGTGATTTAAACATGAGTTGATAACATAAGCAAATTGAAAGAGGATTTATTTTATTTGTCTCATCAATGAATAAAGGAAGAATTTATGACCAAACAAGAGAGAGCAAATAATATGAGATGTAGCTTGTATAATTTTGATTATGTTAAATTAAGAAAAACAGTTTTCCACAAACAAAACCAATGTAGCTGAGATTAGAAGGTGAGCAGGAAATTGTAGAAAACTGTAGCAAGTTTCTATGACAAAGCCTTCTTTTCTCAAATACCTAGAAAACTAAAACATTACTACAGAGAATGCAACGTCGTTGGACTGGACCCATTGTTAGAATGCCAGACATATGCTTGCCAAAGACAACTCACACAGGGCAAACTCTCACAAGAGAGTCAGAAGAAGTGATGCTGAGATATCCTGAAGGTCTTTCAGAAGGACTTTGGAATTGACTCTGCAGCCTAGGAGACCCTGGCATAGGGCCACCCAACATGGCGTGCCCTCATCAGTGAGGGGGCTGCCCTCTATGAAGAAGGCAGAATGGAAGCAGCTTAAATGAAATGTAGCATATGTATGGTTAGAGTACCCACTCCAGGTTTTTCCATTTATACCCAACTTGTGGTAGAGCATTCCGAGCTTGTGTTGGTCTGATCAGCCACACGCTATTTCTCTCAAACATAGTGATGTCATTTTGGTCTTCTTCAATATAGAAGGACAAGAACCCATCAACCAACCAACCAACCAGAAAACTACAAAAAATGCACAAGACGACTCATCCTTCAATGGACAAATTGTCAAAATATATATACATATAGTCTTCAGAAGAAGAAATTAAAAATATCTATAGACATGAAAAAATCCAACTCAATAGTGATTAGAGAATTGCAAATTAAAAGTTCTGAAGTACAATGTTACATCTAACAGATTAACTAATAATACAGAAAAATTTGATAAATGTTGAAAGTGATGTGGAAAAATTGGAATACTAATGGATAGATGATGGAGTTATGAACTCATCTACCTGTTCTGGGAGAAATTTAGAATTTTTCCCCAAAGGATTATAAAACTATTTTTTTTTTGACACAGACATACCACTACTAGATCTGTCTCCCAAGAAGAAATCAAAAGGACTAAGATAGATATATACATTTTTCTATCCATAGACAAATACAAAATATTACTTATAGCATTCCTTTGTATGATTCCAAAGAACCAGGCAAAGGGTTAGAAATTGAAGGAATGTCTGTCAATTTGAGAATAACAAAATTGCAATATTTTATGATCAACAACAGTAAATAACTTAGCTATTCTCATAATTAAATGATTCAATGAAAATGCAAGGAAAATGAAATGATGACAATAAAGGCACTTGGTGAAGCCATGCAAAGCATATTTCTATTTTATCCATTCTGAAAAAGAAAATATAAACATAATAAAATAATAGAAATTATCCAAGATAATTCTGAAAGATTTAAAAAGAAAAATGCTATCCATTTCATAGAAAGAACTGATAGTGTCTGAATACAAATCAAATCATAGATTTTTTTAAAAAAATATTTATCTTGGTGTGTTTGTCTGTTTTCTTTTTCAACAATGCTAATATGGAAATGTGTTGCAAATTGCAAATTCCTTGCCTTTTCAAAGAGGATGGGGCCAAGAAGGGAGGAAGAATACGTGGAATTTATTTTTTTCACATTAAAAATTATTATTATAAGAAATTGAGAATTTTTAAAAATATAAATACAAAAGACACTTTGCTTACTTTTTTTATTTTTTTAATATAAGTATGGTCCAGTTATTCAAATCAAGTTAAAAATAAGACAAAGAAAAAACCAATAGATATTCTTATTTATTAATACTGATTTAATATTTTAAATAGTACCATTTTCATAGATTTTATCAATAAATTTAAAATACACTTTGGGAAACTTTGATTTCTAACAATAAAATAAGTGTGGTTCAACTTTGGCAAAACAATTAGGATAATTAATCATGAAAACCAAAAAAATACAAAAACTCTCATTTGTTTTAAATTCTAAAATGTATAAGAATGAAAGAGTATTTCTCTTATGCAATTATTCCTATGTGTCTAAAATCAAGTAAAAAGGATTATTTTCAATTTGGAAAGAAAATCCAGTTCTCCCTATCACAAATATTGTTAAAGGCATTTTGCTATTTTCAGAAATAGTACTACAAATGATAATTCTAATAAGAAGAAAAATAAAATTAAGTAAGTAAATAGTAAATAGACCAATTTTTTCCCATTTGCAGAAAACACACAGCTGTAATTTCAAAGCTAGTCTAGAGAATGGCTGTTGTTATAATTTTGTTGTTATAGTTGTTGTGTATGATGATGATGGTTCAACTGCTTCTGATCCTGATTAACTTCAGTAAAAGCACAGGGTGCAGGATAAACTCACAAAAGACCAAAAGAAAACCCCACAGACTTTTTTAAATGAATTTTTGTCAGAGCTGAGGGGATGACCACTCAACTTTTATGTCCTCCAAACACATCAGCACTTGGCATTTCTGCTGTGTTGATTCATCTAGCACTTGGCTTTTGTATGGCATTGTTCATGAACCTTTGAAGGTAAGGATCCTGAGTTAAATATATTTTTCTTAGACATAATATACCTATATCATCTCCATATCTAGAAATGCATTCTTGGGCCTTCATTTAACTCCCTTGATATGTTCCACTGCTTAGGATTTTTCTTAATAGGAGGGCAAGAGAAACAAGTCTCATCCAGAAATAAGGATATAAATTTCCCTTATGCTTACATGGGCGTGAGTGTGTTTGTGTGTGTGTGTGTGTGTGTGTGTGTGTGTGTGTGTGTGTGTGTGTGTGTGTGTGTGTGATTCAGGGGCTTTTATTTAGAACATCTGGGAAACTTGCTACCACACTCATCTGCACACCATTCTGGGGCCCTTTCATGGAGTGGTGGGGTGGGCGCCTCAGGGCCAGAGAATCAGAACCATTTGTTCCAGTTCTTCTTTCAGCTGTAGCCAAATATCCAAATTGCTAATGCTTGGACATTCTCATCTGCTAAGACTTTGAGGGAATAGAATAGCATGAGGTTTTTAAAGTGAATGGTGATGGAGGCTGTGCTAATGATGCCCCACTCAGAGCATTTGGTGTCAGGCCTCGTCGTACAGCCAGAATGACTCAAGGCTTGGCCAGCACAATCTGTAATCAAGGATTGAGAAACTCTGAGATTGAGAGCTGGAAAAGACTTTACAAGCCATTTTATTCAACCCTCTCATTTTAGCAGACAAGGAAACTGCCCAGAAGGGTGGAATTTTTTTCCCCCAAAGTCATACAGTAACAGAATTGGGATTTGAACCCATGACCTGAGACTCTAGAGCCAATATTTACTGAACTAGGCAGCATTCTGTATGGTTCATAGAGGTGTCACTGTTGGGAAAATCCTGACAGTGGTGCAAAGCCTTCTTGGATGCAAGTCCAATCTGCCATGGAATAAATGACAGGTTGCATAGGTAAAGATGATGACATCTTACAGAAATCCCGGGGAAACTTTTCTCCACCATTAGCTAGAGTGTTTCAAAAGTCACAACAACTAGAACCCTTCCTAAATGTGATACCACTTCAAAGAGTTCAGCCTGCCTATACACAGAGGAAAAGAAACAAAACAAAATAAGAACAAAATAAACTTAAAAACAAACGGAAGAAAAATGCCTGTTGTCCAGACCATGAAAGGCATGTTGAATAACTTAACCCAATGAGGCTTATCTATGACGAAGTAGCAAAGCCAGATACCAGAAAATGAGTGGGACTCATGAAAGGAGAGTAATTTGGAAATTGCAATATGCTTTTAATGACCTCATCCTTCTTCCCTGAAAATAAAGTTTCATCTTTTTGTTATCAGTATTCTTTGATTGCCACTACCTGGGTGTTAGGAGATCATAGGCCTAGAGTTGGGAGGGGGGGAGTTTAAAAGAACTGAATCAGGAGAACATAAAGAGGTCATTGCACAGATGCATTGTGGATATGTACAAACTGTAGCACACTATGTAATTACATAAGATAATTGAAATAAAGGATGTTATAACCAGATATAAGAAGAAATAAAAAGACTGATCACATGTGAACAAGAACTAGCTCTTCTCCTTCATTGGCATCCATACCAATTGGAAAATGAATTGATAGATGATTTATGAAATTATGAACTAGAGCAAGATTTACTGACTTCTTTGGGTATTCAAGAAAGACAATGGTTAAAGGGGGAAATGACTTCAATGACACTTTTATAAGGTACAAAGACAAGTAGTTACAGATTGGATTTGGAAATATGAGGCAGTGTAAACCCAATTAAGGTTAAGGTCTCCTTTCTATAGTTTTTTTAGGGGGGGGACAGATAAATTTCTATTTGTGTGATCTTGACCTAATTTCATTAATATATCCAAATCCTCTCAAAGTTATTAGTACTTTTTGATGTTCTACTGATTTGGAGTAGTCTAGAATTTACATAGCACAAGACCAGAATCCTAGCAACAGCATATAGATGACTTCTGCTGATTCAACACATAAAAGCAGGATGTGAATTTGGCTTAATATATGATACAGGTTCTAAATTGTTCTCCTTTGATCTTTGATTTGCACCGGATTTCCAGTAAGCCTTTTCTTATTATTGTCCTTTTACACTGATTTCTTATAAACTTCCTATACTCACTAAAAGCTAGTTAGTAGGACCAGAACAAGTGATATTTTTAACCCACAAAAGACTATGAGAATGGCCTGTAAAATGGAGCTAGAGCCCCTCCATCAATTTTATGTGACAGCTTGGATGAGACTCATATGGATGAGATGGCAACAAATGAGTCTCACTTCATTGCTAAAAAGAATGATCAAATAGATGAGATGGCAGGACTGTTGGGGTGTCACAGCAAGAGGGATGTGAGAGGCAGCATGATTTAAGAGAGAGCTGGCTGTGGAGTCTGAAAGACCTGGATCTAAGTGCTATCCATGTGCTTCTTGGCAGTCAATTCCCTTCATTTCCTAAGTTCCAGGTCACTGTCTAGCTCAACATTATAGATGAACTCAGGATCTGAAGAGAGTTCTCTCAAAATCTCTTAAATAAGAGATTACTTAAAGAAAACCAAGAAATGCTCTGATGTAGAGAAAATAATAACTCAGAGACAGACTTTGCATAATAGTTGGGAGGGAAATAGACAAACGTCACCCAGGATTTGTTGGGCTGATGGGTTGCTTTGCATCATTAGAAGTGTAGCTACAGTGTTGAGATCATAGACTCGTTAAAGTATTAGAGAAATAACTGAAATAGGAAGAGAACTGACTAATTATGAAAAGCTCCTTCTATAAAGGTATAATCTCAAGGTTGTAATTTTCAATGCAGAATAGAATTTCTAAGAAATTGTTTCACTCCATTAAATAAGAGATAAACCATTTTCTCCTATGACTCAGCATTTCACAGTTTCCCAAATAACTTTCCTAGCAGATGTGAATAGAGTATGAGTTTTATTAAATATTTTATTAAATAAGAGTTTTATTTAAGCTTGGGGTAAAAGAAAAACAAAACAAAAGAGACAAAAGAGATTATTAATGTAACCACAGTAATAATTTTAAGGTGATAATGTAAATATGCATATATGGATTTTTTGAAACAAATTAGTCCTCAACATCATTCTATCAACAAAAACCTCTAGGGAGTCTTCGCATCATTCATAATACATAGTCAACCAGGATTCCCTCTTTCCTGATCATAGCAGATGGGACAATTTACTATATTTGTGTTAATACTTTATTCATGCAGGTGGAGTCAAGATGGCAGAGAGAAAAAGCAGGAATTCACCTGATCTTTCCCACAAAACCTTTCCAAATACATTCCAACATTGACTAAACAAATTCTAGAGCAATAGAACCCACATAAAGATAGAGTGAAATAAGTTTCCAGCCAGACAATTTAGAAGGTTGGCAAGAAAGTATGTGTAGGAGGATAAAAGAAGAGCACAATCCCACACAGGTCATGCCAACTCAGAGCAAGAACAAACCAGGAACAGATTTTAGGACAACTGAATCAGTGGCAGTAGGGGCGGTCTTCAGCTATTTCAACCCACAAGATGACAAAGACAACTTAGAAGGTCAGCAGGAAAGGTCTGTCACACCTGAGTGAGAGTCGAGTGTAGACCCATGAATGCAATCCCAGCTCCAGAAAACCAGAGCAGTATTTAGGAATCACTGAATAAGTAGTGTCAATGACTACTTCTGGAGCCCTCAGCCCACAGACACTATGGGAGTTGAACAACTGGTGGTCAAAAGGAGATCACAAAAGTCTCTTTGCTAGTACTGAAGCAAGACTCCATTGCTTTGCCTTTACTTGAATTCAAGGCAGTCCTGGAAGGCAGTCCCAGGGCAAAGAAGATTATTAGTATATCAGAGTTTGTGGCCACAGTGCAGCACTACACTTTCAGGGTTAAAAAAAATGTGTTTGTGATCACTCATGGACCATACTGTCCAGAAAAGTAGTCAACAGACCTTTTCCTTAGATTATTTTAGATACCACCTTGGAAGAACAGAAAACTTGCAGGTTCCTAAAAGTTTATGTGGAGGAACCACATAAAACCCCTGAATTTTGAAAAAAGTGTGCCTTCCTCCCTGGAAGTGGTGTCCTTCATTTACAAAAATTGTAAGTCAGGTCTCAGACTGCGAAAATGAGCAAACAACAAAAATATCTGACCATAGAAAGTTACTGTGGTAACAAAGAAGATCAAGATACATACTCAGAAGATAACATCAAATCTCCTGTATCCAAAGCCTTCAAAGAACATATGAATTGGTTCCCATATGTGGATGAACTCAAAAAGAATTTAAAACTCAATTGACAAAGGTAGAAGAAAAAATGGGAAGAGAAATGAGAGTGATGCAAATCATGAAAAATGAGTCAATAGCCTGATAAAGGACAGAAAAAGTGCTGGAGAAAATAACATGTTAAAAGACAAATTGTTTTCAATAAAATCAGGAGTGAAACAAGGATGTCCACTATCACCATTACTATTCAATATAGTATTAAGAATGTTAGCTTTAGTAATAAGAGAAGAAAAAGAAATTGAAGGAATCAGAATTGGCAATGAGGAAACAAAGCTTTCATACTTTGCAGATGATATGATTGTATATTTAGAAAACTCGAGAAAATCCCCTAAAAACTTGAAACAATTAATAAATTAGTAGCAGCATCTAAAATAAACCTACATAAATCATCAGCATTTCTATATATGAACAAGAAAATTCAAGAGCAAGAGATAGAAAGAGAAATTCCATTTAAAGTAACTATAGACAATATTAAATACTTGGGAATCTACCTCCCAAGGCAAAAACAGAAACTGTATGAACAATTATAAAGCACTTCTCGCCTAAATAAAGTCAGATCTAAATAATTGGAAAAATGTCAATTGCTCATGGTTAGGTCAAGCTAATATAATAAAAATGGCAATTCTACTCAAATTAAATTGCTTATCCGGTGCTATACAATCAAACTACCACATGACTATTTTGCCAAGCTAGAAAAAATAGTAACAAAATTCACCTGGAGCACCAAGGGAACTTATGAAAGAAAATGTAAAAGAAGGTAGCCTAGCTCTACCAGATCTAAACTATACTGTAAAGCAGAAATCATCAAAACTACCTGGTACTGGCTAAGAAATAGAATAATGGATCAGTGGATGAGGATAGGTTCATAAGAAACCACAGTAAATGACTACAGAAGTCTACTGTTTGACAAACCCAAAGGCATCAGCCTCTGGGATAAGAACTCACTAGTTGATAAAAATTGTTGGGAAAACTGGAAAAATAGTCTGGCAAAAACTAGGCATAGATCAACATCTCACACCCTATACCAAAATAAGATCAAGATGGGTACAAGATTCAGGATGACAACATAGATAAATTAATAGACTAATAGACTAAGAAATTAGCTTTTAGATCTATGGAAAAGGGACAAATTTATGATCAAATAAGGATTAGAGCACATTATAAACTGCAAAATGAATGATTTGGACTAAATTAAATTAAAAAACTTTTGCACTAAAATCAATGCTTCCAAAGTTAGGATAGCAGAAAGCTGGGAAACAATCTTTACAACTAGGAGTTCTGACAAAGGTTTAATTTCCAAAATATATAGGGAATTGCATTAAATTTATAAGGTTACAAGTCATTCCCTAATTGACAAATGGTCAAAGGATAAGACTCTACAGTTTTCAAAAGAAGAAATTAAAGTATATAAAATCATATAAAAATGTTCCAAATCATTATTGATTAGAGAAATGCAAATTAAAACAACTATAAGGTATCACTTCACACCTATCATATTGGCTAAGATAAGAAACAAGGGAAATGATCGATGTTGGAGAGGTTGTGGGAAGATTGGGACATTGATGCATTGCTGGTGGAGTTGTGAATGAATCCAACTATTCTGGAGAGCAATAGGGAACTATAAAAATATCCATTCTCTTGACCCAGCAGTTCCAATTCTAGGACTATATCTAGAAGAAATCATAAACATTGAGAAAATCATAGCAGCTCTTTTTGTTGTGACAAAGAATTGGAAATTGAGGGGATACCCATCAATTGGGGAATGGCTAAACAAGTTATGGTACATGAATACTATGGAATATTATTTTTCTGTAAGAAGGCAGAAATGGTCGGACTAGAAACCTGGACAGACTTTTATGGGATCTGATGCTGAGCGAAAGGAGCAGAACCAAGAGAACAATGTACACATTACCAACAACATTGTGAGATGATCAACCTTGATGAAAACAGCTACTCTCAAGAGTTCAAAAAACTAGGACAATCATATTAAACAGGTTAAGGACAGTGTCACACCCATCCAGAGGAAGAAAAACAAAACAAAACAATTAAAAAACCCTTCAGAAACTGATGAACAATTTATAAAAATGATGTCTTCTGTATCTTCATTAATCTTAATTTCTTATACTGAAAATGACTAATCTGTTAACATTTTTATTAAAAATATGCATGGATAATGTTTACCTGACTAACTGCCACTTAGGGGAGGGAGCTGGGAAGGGAGAGTGGAAGGAAATTTTTTAACTTAAAAATATACATATGTGTATGATGAATGTCCAAAAATAAAAATAAAATGAAATGAAATAAAAAATAGATCGAGTCAAATGAGAAAAGAGGTAAAAATAATTTTATTGAAGAAAAAATAAAGCTCCTTAAAAGAATAGATCTTGCCCAATTGGGAAAAGAAGTTTAAAGGCTCACTGAAGAAATAATTACTTAAAAAATACAATTGGACAAATGGAAGCTAATAACTTTATAAAAAAATCAAGAAACAATCAAAACTGAAAATGAAAAATAGAAGGCATTATGAAATATCACATAGGAAAAACAATTGACCTGGAATATAGATACAAGATATAATTTTTAAAATATCAGAATAACAAAGTCATGATAATATAATGAACCTAGACTTTGTCTTTCAAGAGATTATCCAGGAAAACTATCCTCATATTCTAGAACCAGAAGGTAAAATGAAAATTTAACCAAGCTATCAATCGATCCTGAAAGAGAAACCAAAATGAAAACTCCCAGGATTATTTTAACCAAATCCCAGAGCTCCTAGATAAAGGACAAAGTATTGCAATTCATCAGAATTAAACAAATCAATTATAGTGGAACCATTATTAGAATAACGCAAAATTTATCAACTTCTACATTAAAGGATCAAAGGGTTTAGAATATGATATTCCAGAAGGCAAAAAAAGCTTAAATTACAATGAAGAATCAACTATGCAGCAAAAGTGAGCATAATCTTTCAGCAGAGAAGATGAACTTTCAAAAAATAGGGGACTTTCAACCTTTCCTGATGAAAAGACAGGAGCTGAACAAGCAATTTTATCCTCAAATACAAAAACTCGAGAGAAACAAAAAAGGAAAAAACAGGAAAAGGAAATCATAAGGGACTTAACAATGTTAAAATGTGTACATATCTACATGAGAAGATGATACTCAAAAGAGCTTTCACATTATTAGGACAGTCAGGAAAGATATATAAAGAGAGAGGGTATAGCTATGAATTGAATGTGAAGAGATGCTGTCTAAGAAATGGATTGGAGGTAAAAGAGTAATATACTGGGAGAGGGGGAGAGAGAAAGCTGAAATGAAAGGGACAGATTGTCTCATGAAAGAAGCAAGAAAAAGCTTTTATAGTTGAAGAGAAGAGGAGAGAGGTGGGGGAGTGAATGAACTTTACTCTCATCACAATTGGCTCAAAGAGAGAATAATATACATCCTGCTTTGGATATAGGAAATTATGTTTTTATTGAAACAATAGACAATACATTTTGATTTGTTATTTTAGTGTGAGATCTGCAGTAGCTTGACTTCATTTATTAAAGCATTTAGTAAACCCACAGACAGCCACATAAAATCAATCTGTGGGCTGCATTTTGTACAGCCCTACCCTGCAGGAAAATAAGAGCAAAGGGAATAAAAGAATGTGGGGTGATGAAGAAGAAGAAAGAAGAAGGAGGAGGAGGAGGAGGAGGAGGAGGATGAGGAGAAGGAGGAGGAGAACAAGAAGGAGGAGAAGGAGAAGGAGGAGGAGAAGGAGGAGGAGAAGGAGAAGGAGAAGGAGAAGGAGAAGGAGAAGGAGAAGGAGAAGGAGAAGGAGGAGAAGGAGGAGAAGAAGAAGGAGGAGAAGGAGGAGAAGAAGAAGGAGGAGAAGGAGGAGAAGGAGGAGAAGAAGGAGGAGGAGAAGGAGGAGAAGGAGGAGAAGGAGGAGAAGAAGGAGGAGAAGGAAGAGGAGGAGGAGGAGGAGGAGGAGGAGAAGGAGAAGAAGAAGAAGAAGAAGAAGAAGAAGAAGAAGAAGAAGAAGAAGAAGAAGAAGAAGAAGAAGAAGAAGAAAGAAGAAAGTAGTTGGGGAGGAATAGGTTGGAGGGAAATACAAATAGTTTAGTAACTGTGGAAAAAATAACTTTGAAGCAAGTTTTGTTTCATTTCTCAAAGGCCTCATTTCTCAAATGTATAGAGAACTAAGCCAAATCTATAAAAGCAAGAACCACTCCCTAATTGATAAATGACCAAAAGATATTAGTAGTTTCAGATGAAATAAGCAAAGCTATCTATAGCTATATAATAAAAAGTTCCAATTTACTCTTGATGGGAGACATGGAAATTAAAACAATTCTGAGGTTCCACCTTCAAAATTACTAGATTAGTTAATAAGAAAGAAAAGGAAAAATGACAGATGGTGTACTGCTCGTGGAGTTGTGAACTGATTCAATCAGACTATAAAACCCATACGTACCCTTTGAACTAGTAATACCACTTTTAGGTCTGCATCTAAAAAATGTTAATAATACCAAAAAGGAAAAGACATAGATGTACAAAAATATAGCAGCTCTTTTTTGATGACAGGGAATTGGAAATTGAGGGGAATATTCATCATTTGGGGAATGGCTGAACAAATTGTGGTATGTGATTAATATGAAATATTATTCCTCTATAAGAAATGATGAGCAGGATACTCTTAGAAAAACTTGGAAAGATTTACAAGAGACAATGAAAAATGAAATTTACTATGTACAAAAAATATTGTAATATGATCAGCTGTGAATGACTTAAGGCAACTCTGAAGGATTTAGGTTAAAAAATGCTATCCTTCTCCAGAGAAAGAACATGTTGATGCCTAAATATAAGTTGAAACATACTTTTTTCAATTTTGTTTTTTCTTGAGAGTTTTTTTTGTTTATATTTCTTTCACAATATGACTATTTTGGAAATGTTTTGCATAACCTCACATGTATAAACTATATTGAATTGCTTGCCTTCTCAATAGAGCAGAGTGGGGAGGGAGGAAGGGAGAGAATTTGGAATTCAAAGTTTTTGAAAAAAATAAATGTTTAAAAAATGTTTTCATGTGTAACTGGGGAAAAATAAAATACTAAATATTCATAAAACTGTTTTCTCGGTTCCCATATTTTTTGAGAAATAATTAAAATACTCCTTATTTTGAGCGAGAAGATTCTTTGTGCCACCCCAGTTTCATAGTAGCTATAACCCTAGTCAGGAAGTCCCCAAATAAAGGAGTCTTATCCTATAATCTATGAACTTGTATTTTCCCCAATATTTTAATAGCTGTAATAAAATATACCTGCTTTCTTTTGTATTTCTTTTTTGTTTCCTTAGAAAATGTCCAATAAATATTTTTTCCATAGAAAATGTCCAATAACTTTGCCAGACTATGAGATCCAAGTTAAGACCTTATCTCTAAATATTGAACTTAACCCAAGAATACTTCTCTTATCCTTCTTACTGACTTTTTTTTTATTTTAGTAATATCCGTCATTTGAAGTATTTTACCTCTGTGAATAATACCTGTTTTTTTTTCCTGGGCCCAACTACTTGCCTGAGACCTAGATATTGTTTTGTTTTGTTTTGCTTTGCTTTTTTAAAAATTTCAACTGTCTGCTGGATCCCTAAACTCAATGCTTTATTGACATTCATCTTAGCAGTTCACAAACCAAGTATATCATCCTTCTTTCCCTTTATATGTATGGTGCCATCAGAGTCTCTGTCAATCGACCTTAGGTTCATTTTTTACTTGTTCTCCTACCCTCAATTGCCTTTTAATTATTCCTCATGGCATATAAACTCTCTTTCAGTATAAATCTCCCCATGCCCTTCCACTTCAGATTCATCATTCTAGCTAAGGTATCAACGTCTCTTCCTGTATTGGTGCACTGCTGTCTTTGCATCTCATTTCCATTCTCAGAGTTCCTTCTTCCCCTATTCCATTTGACACCACATCCTGAAGCATTACAAAAGAATTATTTTCTTCTTGTCACCTTCCTGATCTAAAATGTCAAAATTTCTCCAGTTCCTATAAATAAGTTCAAACTCTATTGGCTAAGGTATAAGGCCTTCACCACTGGAGTCAAACTTTATTTTCAAGACCCATTTTTTTCCCCATGAGTTGAAATGGCTCACACTCTATCTTACCTTTATTTCTCTCCTGAGACAGAATTCCTTTCCAACTCTGCTGACCTAATGCCTATTCCCCTTTCATGGGATTTTAAAAACCATCTAGTCCAAGTCATTCTTTGACAAGAGAAAAAAATGACACTCAAAGTGGTAAAGACTAGTAAATGCAAAGAATCAGCATTTGAAATTGTCTTCCAGATTCTATGTCCCACAAGTTATATGCTAAGCCAAATTTCATCTCCTCCATGGCACTTTCCTGATGATCCCAGTCAGGAAAAATTTCTTTCTCCTCCAAATTAATTATGATTCTTTCTCTTATTATATTTTTCATATGGTATTGATACTATAATTGTCTTTCTTCCTTGATGAATTTATAAGTTCCTCATAGGTCCTTTCCATAGTCTTCCTTGGAGCTATCACAGAATACAAGAGCAGGATATAATAATAGCTAACCTTTCTGTAAATATGTCTTGATGATGGGAATATATGTTCTATGCCTTGAATGAAAGTACAAAGAATAGAAGGGAAATAAAAGTATGCTCTGCAGAAATATTTTATTCCCTAGTCTGGAAATTGGGTCTGCCCAATCCCAGAGGCATTTTCTAGTCATCAGTTACGCCTAGGCTTACTAATTTGTAAAACTTCCTAAGATACCATTGTATATGGGCCCTTCCCAACAACTACCCTTGATGACATATCCTAATCTGTGTTTTAGGGGTTCCATGTGAATTGAATTTAGGTCCCTCAACATGAATTTTTTTCCAAAGTTGACTTAGACCCTTCCTGGGATGAATTAAATCAGAGAAATAGACTTGATATATTGAGTGAGCATGCTTGCCCTGGAAAACAAGGGACTAGATCATTCATCTCCCAGTTAGCTAGACACAAGAGAATTACTTACACCTTTATCAGCAAATGTGTCTTCATAAAAGCCAAGCAGCAGAACAAAATGCACAACAACATACAACTGGAGTGAACCAGACACACGAGTTCCATAAGGGACTTCTTTTCCTGTGACCTATAGCAAGGAGAGAAACATCTTTCTTGTCAACTAAACCTATCTTTGGTAATAAAGCTATCCTATAAAGTCTCTCACCAAAAGGTAGAGCCATGGATAATAGCACCGTGAGAATGGTCTCCCCAGCTCCACAAAAAATTAGCAATTCCAAATTAGAAAGATATTTAGGTATTAGATATTCTAGTCCTAATCTGAATATAACAGTAATAAAACTGGGGACACTTATTGAGTCTCTCTGCTCCAGGCTACTGACATCTCCAGACTTAACAGGCACATTTCTGCCTGCTCTGGGACCCTATCTGTCATCTCTCTTTCCAACCCCATCTCAGGGATTAGAGGTCAAAGGTTAGCTGTGCCATGAAGGCTAGGGTTGACCTCTCTTAGGGTAAGTACTACCATTCTCCCCATATGACTTTCTTGATAAGCGCAGATTTTCCTAACCCTCTCTTCAAACTGAAATGTTCTGATGACAAGAATTTAATGACCACTGTCAAATGCTTCAGTCCTCTAAAATGTGAGAGCTGTATTTTAGCTGACCTAGTCAAAGGTGTTCAACTCTACCAGATCAATCACTAATGGATTTCACCTTAAATATAATTTCAAAAAATCACCAAAGAACAGAACAGCAGCTCATCGTGACCATCAACATCATGGGCAACTGTAGAATCAGACAAAGCAAGTAGAATAACTAGCTACCTGCAGAGAAAATGAATTAGGGCAATAAAGGAAGGTTTACTCCAAGGAGAAGCACAGTAACTAGGACTGCTGCACTTGTTTAGGTATGAAGAACCTAAAAAATGAGCAATCAAATGAAGTTGAATTTATACCCAAATGAAAAACAAACAAGCAAGCAAGAAAAAACTGCTACAATTTCATCAGGATTCCAAATGTACAGCCCAAATGGTAAATGTAGTTTTGCTTTAGCCCCATCTTGGATTTTACTTTCGGTCTTTTCCAAGACAAACACATCCACTTTTTTTCTTACGCTCTCTTCTATCCATTCCAACAGGGTAGCTAACCATTTCCTGACTAACCATGGCTATTCCATACCTCTAATCCTCACCTAAGCAGGGGCAACTCTGCTCTCATTATGCAGGCTTATTTCCTTTCTCTAAATTAAGGAGTTGTAGATCAGGCCCACCCTTGCCATTCTCCATCCTTGGCAATTAATAAGGACTGAGTATTGAAGAACCAGACCTCACAGTGAATTAACTTTACCTGGATATCTAATCATTGTCTACATTACTGGACAATATAGCCCTTACTAATATGCTTTTTTCATGAGTAAGAGTTGAAATGGTAACTTTGACTTATAATAATTGTTTGCCTCCTATTTTTATTTTAAGAAAAATGAATGTTAGTTCCTTGAAGGCAGGAACTCATTAATTATCATCTTCATATCCTTAGTATCTAGCAGGCATAGCAATCTGATTAATATATGCCAGTCTGTTAAATGTAACATTTTAAACATTGCTTATTTCTTACACATAGATTTAGATTGGAATTCCAAGAGAAATCATCCCTACCAGAAGTGCTTTCTTTTCTAGTACCCTTAATTTTCCTTATTCAAAAAAGCAATTATAACATTCAGAAAAAAAGTTTCAGATTTGGTAGATTCTAAATATCATTGGAGTTGGGGGAGCAAAAATTCCAATCCACCTCTCCTTTCTTAATTCTCTAATTTTCAAATGTTGCTTTCCTCTAATTTACAAGAAACAGGTGCTGTAGAGTCAAAAATTGCTGTGACAAAGTAAATCAGGATTTGGAAATTCACCTTACCTCAGGGATTTCCTCACTAAGACCAAGTCTAGGTTTCCCAGGACTCCATCCTGGTCCTTTGAATATGACAGACAATTTGTTCCAGAACCCAGGTGTGATCCAAAATGTAGTCCACATATAATACAAGTGATGAAACTGGGGAGAAAGAAAAAGCATAGTTCACTTCTTTTCTTTCTGAAGAAAAGTTTAAACAAAAAATGTAACTATTTCTTTTCACAATTACATAGAATTTGGGGCAAAAGTTTCTTTTTCTTAAAGCCTCTTGACCACACCAATGAATTAAGCAGCTGAACATCAAGTGCCTTCCAAGGGGAAACTTTTTGAATGAAACAATATGCATGTTGGGAAAAGCACTTTTAATGATTTTCAATTGTATGTTTCTCTAACTCAAAAATATTTCCCTGATTATATTGAAAGGGTAGAGAAATTATTTAAGAAATCATTGTAGTAGAAAATATTTTTGGTAAGAGATACAACTTCTAGATGTATTAGCTAACAATTTGCAGTCTGGATTTCCATTTTTTTAAGTCAAATCAACAATGATGTTTTAAAAGTTTTATTACAAATTTAATAACCATCAAAAAACTTAAATAAACAAAAAATTGGAAATAAAACATTCAGAAGCCTTTAGCATCTAAGGAAGTAAATCAAAGAAATTAACCAAAAACTAAACAAAAATGGTATTTGCAGTGTGTCCACTTCCATCTCTCCCCTCTCCCTTTCCTTCCAAAGTTTTATTAACTTTGCCTGTTTTCTTTGCACTGGTATATTTTTAATATAGTCAATGTACACAGAGTTCTGGTTTTGTTGATCTTAATCTGAAACTTCAGAACATCACAATGTATTAGGGAGGGAGAGCTCAGGACATAGACCTCGTGGTTGGGAGAGATCTGGGATTACTATAGTCACTGAGGGGGAATGTCTCTGCTGGTGAAAGGTATAGAGAATTCATAATCCTGCAGTTGCTAATCCAGAGTGCAGCTTCATAGTGGGGATTAATGTAAAGACATGCCATCTAGTAGTTTCTTATTTAAAATAATTATTCTTCTTCATTTGGTTATTTTTATCTACCAGAAGATAAGTATAATCAGTACCCATTCATTAATAAATGCCAAAACTCATACTGCCAACAATGTTTTCTTCAAATTGTGAGATTTAAAATTCTTAATTTTTATAGTTCCAAATTCTCTTTGTTATAAATGGCTGGAGAATACTTAGTCCAGAGTGATTAAAATGCTTTTTATTAAGATATCTTAACAAAATGTCACACATTTCTCTCATGGTGGGAAAGAGGGGTGGGGAATGGATTTCCATTTCTAATGACAAAATAAATTCTCCATGCACTTGCAAAATAGTATGGCAGAAACTAGCATAAACATACAGAGAAAGAACTATGGAATTTGACTGAAAATCAAAGTAGTCTATTTTAACTTTTTTTAAAAACCTTTTTTCTCTCCTTTTTTCCCCCTTTGCTCTGATTCTTCTTTCACAACATGACTAATATGGAAATATATTTAATATGTTTCTGTATGTATCACCTTTTTTTTTTAGATTTTTCAAGGCAATGGGCTTAAGTGGCTTGCCCAAGGCCACATGGCTAGGTAATTATTAAGTGTCTGAGGTTGGATTTGAACCCAGGTACTCATGACTCCAAGGCTGGTGCTGTATCCACTGCACCACCTAGCCGCCCTCATGTATTACCTTAATCAGATTGCTCTCTGTCTTGAGGAGGGTACAAGAGGAGAGAGTGAGAGATAATTTTACAAAAATGAATGTTGAAAACTATTTCTACATGTAATTGGAAAAAATAAAATACTCAATATTAAGAAAAGTCTACTCCGAAAATTATTACTGCTCAACTATCTTGATTTCCAAATGGATTTCTTCCTCTCTGTGATCTAAGTAGTTCTTGTAAGCACGTTGAGCTGAACTTTAGACCTGTAACTGGCATAGCCAATCCCATCCACCTACCAGATGGAGTTTCAAATCAACTATAAGTCCTATTCTTATTTCAACCCCCTTCCAGGTTTAATTGTTTCTGACATTTGGCCTTAATATGTGTATTTATTGACTCCACTAGCTTTCTTAAGTTAGAATATAAGCTTATATCAATTAGGAGTTGGTTCATAACTTATATTTTCCATCCCTAGCATCCAGAATGTGCCTGAAACATCTTTGTTCAGTTGTTCTTTTGGTTATAGTCTACTCTTTATTCTCCGTCTGGTATTTACTCAGAAAGATTCTGGAGTGGTTTGCCATTTCTTTCTCTAGCTCATTTTACAGATGAGGAAATGGAGATAAACCAGGTTGGTGACCTGCCCAGGGTTCTACTGTTAGTCATTATGTGAGACCAGCTTTGATCCCAGGAAGATGACTTCCAAACTCCAGACTCAATGCTCTTTTCACTGCTATTTCTAATCCTTTGATTTGAAAGAGGAGCACAATAACTAACAGAGTTAATGGTGGTGAGTTGCACAGTTCTGCGTATTACTGTGAGGGAGATTCTGGGCAAGCATCCTTCTCCTTTGTCTTTACCAGAATCATCTTCCCCCTTGGTTCTGATTGACAGGAAACAGGACTTTTGGAGATGGTCTAGCTGATGTGGGAGTCTCTTGATCTTAAATTATTCTTGCTTCCTCTCATTTCAGTGAGGCATCACAGAGGATCAGTAATGCCAGGCAAGTGCTAGTATGTGACATCTGGCGATAGAATGAGAAAACCTGAGAAATCCTAACCTGTCACTTGATAACTTTTCCTTTCCAACCCTTCACCTTTGAGCTATTCATCAATATATCCATATCAGCAAGGTGCCACAGTATACTACCGATGCCAGGCAAGCACCAGCATGTGACTTTTGGCAGTAGTATGTGACCACATGATAAATCCGAACTTACAGAAACTTTACTATAACTGTTACTTCCTCTAGATGTTCTCTGTGTCACCTGGCTGCCCCACCTGACACATGCTATGGGCTTAATGAAAGTTGATTGATTGAAATTCCTGATTAATTCTAGCTGAACCAGGAAGCATGCAGAGTAGATTTTTATATATGAAATATTACAGATTTTTCCAGTAAATGTAGGCACTATCACTGGTTAATCCTCTTGGATATTTATATCTGAGGCAGAAATGTATAGAAAAGAGAGCCATCTTCAGCCATCCATCCAAAAATGGATTTATATACTGACTGTGATGCATTCTGGCCCTCATGTTAGATCATGGGAAAATTATGTAACCTCCTCCCTCCCTCTCATCATCTATCTGTCCTTGTGACTGTTTCTGTCTCTCTGTCTCTCTCTGTGTGTCTCTCTCTCTTTCTGTGTCTTTCTCTCTGTCTCTCCATCTCTCTTTCTCTCAGTCTCTCTTCTATCTCTCTAGCACAGAGGAAGCAATTAATGAATACTTTTTAACTTGACTATATTTGGCTCATTATCTAAGAATGAAAAAAAATTAGTCTTACCTGCACTTTGAATGGTTCAAAGGTATTAATGGGGTGGGTGAGACCATATGTAACCTTTTCACTTTCAGCTTCAAATGTTCCTGGAAAAGATATTTAAAACAGTAAAATTTAAGAAACTATTCATCACATTTATGCTAATAATAATAATATTAGTTTTGCTGCTCACTTTTCATTAATGATACTTACCAAAAATTCTATCCCAAATAATTAGGGTGCTAGCATAATTTTTGTCTATGCAATAACGATTTCTGCCTAAGAGACAAAAACAATAATTAGCAGCAAAAAATCAAGAATGAAATTAAAATATTAAACCACTACTAGCCTGGTCCTACTGAATACATATGTAATATCAAGACTTCCACAATACTCTGACTATTCTGAGGTCATTGCCCCACTAACAGTAATGTAGCAAAGGTGATTAATACTATAATTCCATTTTTTAGGGATATTGGATTTATGAAGTGCTTTGTCAAAGAGCAGGAATTACTAATGCAAATACAAAATACTTCATCTTAGAGTTGAACTAGAGAAACTGAGAATCAGAGCAATTTTGTAATATGAGCAGGGTCAGTCACACAACTGAATTCACAACCAATCATTACACTGAATTTCTTTTTGAAATATAGTGACAGATGACTTCTTATCTCTTTTTATTTTTCTCTCTCTAAGTGTAATGAAATGATTGAGTACCTACTGCTTCTTTGATTTTAAAGGTTTTTACCTTGGGTAATGGGTAACAATCAATGTTGTGAATTTTTTTTCAGAAGTATCTAGATATTTAAGGACTTTTTTAAAATAAAAGTTTATATTTAACAAGGAGTGGAGCCAAGATGATGGAGGAAAAGTAGGGATTCACCTGAGCTCTCTCCCAAACCCCTCCAAATATTTTTAAATAATAACTCTAAACAAATTCTAGAGTGGCAGAGTCCACACAAAGTCAAGTGAAATAATTTTCCAAACCAAACGAACTTGGAAGATTGGCAAGAAATACCTATTACACCAGGAGGAGAGAGGAGTATATTGTAGATCAGGTCCCAGCAGAACAGGAGCAGCCCTTGGAAACCCTGAATCAACAGTGGTGGCAGCTGCTTCTGGAGCTCTTAGTCCACAGATGGTAAAGGGGACAGAACAGTGTTAGAATTATCTCTTTGCTATCATTGAGACAGGACTCTGTTGGATCTGGTTCACAGTCCTGAATGGCAATTCCAGAGTTAACAGGAACATTAGCACACCAGAGTTTGCTGCCACAGGGGAGAAGGGGACCCTGTCACATTTGCAGGGCAAAAAGAAATGCTTCTGGTCTCTCACAGACCAAAGTACAGCTCAAGAGAGTATTAAAATCTCTCCTTAGATCATATAATCTTGGAAGAACTGAAAACTCGCAGATTCTTAGAAGTAACTCTGAAAACATCTGTTTAAAAACTCCAAAAGCTTGGAACTCTGCCTCCACCTTCCTTGAAGCAGAGTCTCACTTTCAAAAAGAATTAAAATCAGTTTATGAGCTGGGGAAATGAGAAAACAGAAAAAAAATCTGACTATGGAAAGTTACTATGGTGAGAGGGAAAATCAAAACACACACTCATAAGAAGATAACAAAGTCAATGAGAACCATCCAGAACCTCCAAGAAAAATATGAATTGGTCTTAGGCCGTGGAAGAGCTCAAAAAAATTTTGGAAATCAAATAAGGAAGATAGATGAAAAATTGCGAAGAGAAATGAAAGTGATGCTGAAAAACCATGTAACATGGATCAGTAGCTTGGTAAATGAAATATCAAAAGTTACTAGAGAAAATAACATCTTAAAAACAAAACTACCAAATGGGAAAAGAGATATAAAAGTACACTGAAGAAAACCATTTCTTAGTATTTAGAATAGAACAAAGGAGAGCTGATGACACTGTGAAAAATCAAGAAATGATAATATCAAACTAAAAGAACAAAAAACTAGAAGACAATGTAAAATAGCTAGTTGGAAAAACAATTGACTTGAAAATAGATCAAAAAAAGATAATTTAAAATTATTGGATTACTTGAAAGTCATGATGTACAAAAGAGCCTAGACTTCCTCTTTCAAAACATTATCAAGGGACATTGCCCTGCTATTCTACAGGTAGAGGGTAAAATAGAAGTTAAAAGAATCCACTGATTAGCTCCCCAAAAGATCTCAAAATTATAACTATTGGAATACTATAGACAATAGTTTGAGCTCCCAGGTCAAGGAGAAGATATTACAAGCAACCAGAAAGAAACAATTCAATTTCTTTGGAACCACAGTCAGAATAATGCAAAATTTCATATCTTCTACATTAAAGGATAAATTATCCTCCAGAAGGCAAAAGAACTTGGATTACAACCAAGAAATCAGTTAATTTGGAAAACTGAGCATAAATTTTCTGGAGGGAAATGGACATTCAATGAAATAGGGGACTTTCAAATGTTCCGGATGAAAAGACCAGAGCTGAATAGAAACTCTGCTCTTCAAATATGAGAATCAAATGAAATATAAAAAGGTATATGGAAAGGGGAAATCATAAGAGACTTAATGATGTTGAACTGCTTATATTCCTGCATGGGCAGATGATAATGATAAGGCATGCAGATTTTCTTATTTATTAGGGCAGTTAGAAGGAACATATATAGATAGAGAATTAAATATGAAAGGATAATATATTTTAAAAATGAAGTTAAGGTATTAGACAAGACTATACCAGAAGAAAGGGAAAGGGGAAGGTAGTAATGGAGTAAATTGTTTTATATAAAAGAGACAAGAGAAGTCTTTTACTGTGTAGTGGAAGGGGGAGGTGAGGATGAATGAATGAGCCTTATCTTCTTCAGATTTGACTAAGAGAGGGAATACCACTTAATTGGGTATAGACATCGATTTTACCCCATGCCATACCAGTATGGGCATGCCACTATGCCCAAAGGACTATAAAACCATGCCTTCCTTTTGAACACTACTAGATCTGTATTCCAAAAGAGATGAAAAATGAGAAGGTAAAGGACTTTTAAGCATGAGGATATTTACAGTAGCTCTTTTCTAATGACAAATAATTTGAAATTGAGGAAATACCCATCACTTTGGAATAGCTAGACAAATTGTGGTATGTGATTATGTTGGAATACTCTTCTGCTATAAGAAATGATGAGCAGGATGCTCTCAGAAAAATCCAGAAAGACTTGCATGAGCAGATGCAATGTGTGCTGTACTGTATTCAAAGTAACTAATATTGTAGGATGATCAACTGAAAATACCTTAGCCTTCCTCAGCAGTGCTGTGACTAAGAAAACACTGAAGGACTTAGGACAAAGAATGCCATCCATCCCCAGAGAGAGAACTGATGATGTCTGAATACAGATTGAAGCATATTTTTTTACTTTATTTTTCTTGAGGTTTCTTTTTTTGTGCGGGGGAGTCTTTGTTTTCTTTCATAACATGACTATTATGGAAATGTTTTGCATGACTACACATTTTTAACCTATATCAAATTACTTGTTTTCTCAATGTGGGGTGGGGGGTTGGGGACAAGGAAAGGATATAATTCAGAACTCAAAGTTTAAAAAAAACTAAATTTTTAAAAGTTCATATTTGTTGGAATGTTACTTAGAAATAAAATCTAGTGTTTTTTTGTCCTTCATGCTTGGAGAGGATCAAAATAATTTCACTTGATTTTGGTCAAAGGACAATGTTTCTGACTCTGGCTGATTTAAACCAATATGAGCTTGGAAGGTTTTTACTACTGATTGGGCACAAATAGTCCATTTGAACATTTGGAGATGAGATGTCTCTAAATCTGCACATCTCATGTTTTTTTGAGTTATTATAATTTTGCTTTGCTCATGGATCACAACACTTTCTCTCATATGGGCAGGCCTGTGCCATTGTCTCCCATGTCTTACCATTAATTCAGAGTTCTTTAGAGAGATCTTTTTTCTTTTCTTTTTTTTTCTTTTTTTTTTTTTTTAGTTTTTGCAAGGCAATGGGGTTAAGTGGCTTGCACAAGGCCACTTAGCTAGGTAATTATTAAGTGTCTGAGGTCAGATTTGAATTCAGGCATTTCTGACTCCAGGGTTGGTGCTCTATCCACTGTGCAACCTAGCCACCCCTTTTAGGGAGAACTTGAGAGTGTCCTTGTATTGTTTCTTTTAACCTCCGTGTAAGTATTTTCCTTATGTGAATAGTCCATAAATAGTCTTTTAGGCAAAGGTAGAAATTTGAAGCCCATGGTCAGCCCTCTGGTATTGTCTTCTTTGCATTAGACTTTGAAAGCTTGACAATTCAGCTCAAGAAAGGCCTTCAGTGTCTGCTACCTTCTCCTACCAGGTGATCTTCAGAGTCTTCCTGAGACAATTCAAATGGAAGTGATTCAGCTTCCTTGTATGGCACTTGTAGACTGTCCAGGTTCACAGACATACAAGAATGAGATCAGCGCAATGGCTCCAAATATCTTCAGCTGGAGAGGCAGACTAATGCCTCTTCTCTCTCACACTTTTCTTTGCAGTCTCCAAAACACAAGCTCTGATAATGCATGTGGCAACTTCATCATCTATCTGTTTATCCTTGGAAAGTGTATTGCCAAGATAATTGAGCTTATTACAGCATTCAACATTTCTCCTTTAACTATAACTGAGAGCTCCACATATGGGCGGTACAGATCTTACTGGTGGAGAACCTCTTTATTCTGGGTGTTAATTGTCAGACCAAAATTAGAGAACTGATACAGAGTTTTGTTGTATCTCCATTTCAAAGGCTGTATTGAGTCCATAATCTTCTGCAAACAAAATGCCATACACCAATTCTCCCCTCCCCTTTGCTCTTCACTTGCATTGTTTCCAAATTAAATAAGTAACATCATTGCAGTTGCTGACCTTGATTTTGTTTTCATACTAATTGAGAGTCTTTGATAACATGACTGAAAACATCACATAGAAAGCTTTGGGATGAAGCACACAGACCGCTTCACTCCTCTGGTGACTGGGAAAGCACAAGAGCATTGTCCATTATGGAGAATCCATCCGAGCATGCCTTCCTGGAACCAGCATACATATTGATGAAATTCTCTAAGAAACCAAATTTTGTCATGATATTCCACAAAGCCCTCATGATTGACAATCTGAAAGGCCTTGATCAGATCAATGAAGGTTATGTGAAAACTTCCGCTCTATGGGGCAGTGAATACCACATCAGTCATTCCTCAAAATTTATTTGACTGTAGTGTTGGATCCTTGCCTGCCTATTGGTTAACATCAACCCGGTTTAGCTATTCTGCCAAAATGGATCATTGGGGTGAATCTGCTATGTGTGTTACAGCTACTTGGAGCCACAGATGGGATGGAGTTGGATGGCAGGTGGACACCATAGTTGGAAAATAACCCCCAGAAGGGCTCAGCAACATTCACAACAGAGGGACTAAGTCTTCCTGGAATATACCCTAATACTTTAACTTATAGCAAGAAAGTCAAATAGCTAAGCAGATAGATAGATGAATAGATGAAAAAAATTCCTAGATAGATGAATAGATGAATAGATAAGTGGAGAAAGAGAGAGAGAGAGAGAGAGAGAGAGAGAGAGAGAGAGAGAGAGAGAGAGAGAGAGAGAGAGAAAGGAAGGAAGGAAGGAAGGAAGGAAGGAAGGAAGGAAGGAAGGAAGGAAGGAAGGAAGAAAGAAAGAAAAAAAAAAAAGAAAGAAAGAAAGAAAGAAAGAAAGAAAGAAAGAAAGAAAGAAAGAAAGAAAGAAAGAAAGAAAGAAAGAAAGAAAAAAGGAAGAAAAAAGGGAGAAAGGAAGGGAAGGTGGGAGAGAGGGAGGGAGGGAGGAAGGAAGGAAGCAAAAATACACAGCAAATAATGCATTTATTAACTGTTTACTATATGTCAGTTGTTTTTCAGTTTTTCAATGATGTCTTTCTTGACATTGATACTGAAGTTATTTGCCATTTCCTTCTTCAGTTCCTTTTATGGATTAAGAAGCTGAGGCAGGGGAAATTAGGTAGTTTAGTGAATAGAGCACTGGCCCTGGAGTCAGGAAGATCTGAGTTCAAATCTGAATTCAGACATTTAATAATTACTTAGCTGTGTGACCTTGGGCAAGTCACTTAAGCCCATTTTTCTTGCAAACAAAAAGCTGAGGCAAACAGCGTTTAGTGACTTTCCCAAGGTCACACTCATACCTTATATAGTGTCTGAGATCATATTTGAACTTTGGAAAATGTATTCCAAACTTCGGACATAGTATTCAATCCACCTGCCTTCCCATTCTATGTCAGACTTACTAAATGTTGGATATTCCACTAAAAGAAAAATAGAAAGTTTCTATCCTCAATGAGGTGAAGATGTCTGAAGAGTAAAATGGAGATAGGAATGAGTCCACTTGACCAGGCCATTTAAAGAGGTAGTTAGTCTCACTTTCCCATTTTTTTTCCACTTTGTTATCTGTCATTTCATGGGGTATAATTGACTTTAATGGTCAAATCTTTAGCACTGTCATCTGTGAAAGAGAATTTGTTTTTTTCTGTCCTTGCTTCCCTAATTTAATAAGGGCTTAGAGGAAGATATTGTCATCACATGTCTTCTAACCCCAGCTGCTAAATATGAGAGTTCTCATAAAACAGGGATTGGGTTTCATTTTCTTCATAGTGAAATTGTTTTAATTGGTTAGTTATTAGTAATTGGATTCGAGAGGACAGCTAGGTGAGATAGTAGATAAGAGTACCAGATCTGGTCAGGTCCTGAATTCAAATTCAGCTTTTGATATTACTTGTATAAAACTGGACAAGTCACTTGACCCTGATTGCCTCAGTTTCCTCATTTGCTAAATCATCTGTAGAAGGAAATGGCAAACTACTCCAGTCTCTTTGTCAAGAAAAACCCAAATAAGATCACAAAGCATCTGATGCAGCTGAAACAACTTGACATCAAATTAGATGTAAAGTTACATGAATAAAACTGCCTATATTGATTATACCAAAATGATAAGCAAGTATTTTTAGAAATTTAAGGTTTGCAAAGTATCTTATAAATACAATTTCATTTTATCATCAAAAAACTCCCAGAGATAACTCCCATTATCATTCATCTGATTATGTATTATAAAAATTATTGTTTAGGATGGAAAAAGTGAAAATGGAAACAATATAGGATTTGGAATCACAAGATGTGTGTGTTGTTGGGCAATTTAAGCTTTCTGAGGCTCAATTTCAGCATCTATTACATGGTGGGGACTCAGGGTAGGTCACATGATCTATAAAGTCTCATCCAATTCTAAATCTATCATCCACTGAGACTTGAAAATGTCAATATTCCTATATATTTTCCCCATTTCTTGCTTCAGAAGGAGAAAGCTGACTAGATAGGACTGGTAGTACAGAGGGAATCCAAGAAAGATACTCTCCCAATTTAATAAGTGTAACTGTTAGACAAAAAAGCCGTCTCACAGGTTCACACATGACTTGAATGGACCTAGCTAGTGAAGCCAGGAGGATGGATGCAATGTGGCTATAACCAGATCACTCATCCATGTGTGAGCAGAACTCCAAAAGTTTCTGTGCCAAGGGTTTGTACCATTAGAAGCTACTAGGAGAATCATTCCCAGGGCTACTTAATCTTTTTTTTCCTCTTTACTTAGGCTAGTGGGGTGCCATTGAGGAGAAGGTAAGCAGACTCTTCATTGCCTAGACGATAGAGTCAAGCCAGGTCTACAAGTCAGGACTGCTCTGATTTGGAGGTTACATGCCAATAAAATTGCACAAAAGATGAACAACAAACATATATGTATGACTAAGTTTAAACAACAGTGTCACATAGCTTCCATGATCACTCACCATGATGAACTCGATGATGACTTGGAGTGTTAAGAATAAGTTCCAAAGGTCCAAGGTTATCAATGATCTGTTTGAAAGCAGTGTGATGACATTCAGAGAAATTGAAAAAAAAAGCATGTTAGAAAAGTATAATTATAAAAGTCAATTATAAAAGTCAAATTAAAGGTAATAGTCTTTGGTCTTTCTTCTTTTTATGTAATTCTGCTCTATCTCATACTCTATGTTTCTTCCTTAAGGATCTGACTTCTCTCTCATTACATTCAACTGAGATCAATGCATACCATGGAAATAATGTAAAGACTAACGACCTGCCTTCTGTGGGGAGTGCGGAAAGCAAGATTGGGAGAAAAATGTAAAATTCAAAATAAATAAAATCTTTCAAAAAAGTATAACTAGTTAGATATTAATAAGGATGATATTTATGAAAATTCAATGGATTTAATAAAACTTCAAATCTGTCTACCTATACAATGAGGTTTAGAGGAAATATTTCTGTTTTTCATAAACCATTACATCAAAGAGTGTTTTGGTTTGTTCACCTTGATCCCCAAGAGAAGAAGAGGTAGAATTGACTGCTAGTTGGAAAAAGGCAAACTGGGGTTTTAGGAAATGAAAATCTTCCTCCATTTGGAGTCATCCCAAAATTGAATGGATTGGTTTAAAGGAAAAGGTAGGGCTCCACTTTGCTGGGGGTGTTTAAGAAAAAGAACATTATGATTTTGTAAAAAACAATGAGAGTAACGATGATGATAACCAGCATTTAGATAGCTACTTACCTTTCACAAAACATTTTACAAAGTTTAGCTCTTTTAATATTCACAACAACCTAATGAGATAATTTTTACCTTCATTTTATAAATGAAGAAACTAAGCCTGAGAGAAGTTGAATTACTTATGAGGGTCCCTCAGTCCACAAGGGACTGAAGTTCATTTTCCCTCTACTTCTGGTTCCATTGCTCTGCTCACTCAACACCCTGTAGCCTATTTTCTGTGGCAGTATTTGGAGGAGGGGCTTAGCTTAGAACAGGTTGCACTAGGTGGATGGTGAGGTGCCTTTCTCTTCTGATGGCCTCGGATTTTTTCACATCAATCTTTATATGTTGCATAGAGGAACTCTATAGAGTTATTCTATGAAAATTATTTTCTGTTCATCCATCAAACATTTTGTTTTTTTATAGATTAATGGTAAAATTTTCATTTTTATTCCCTATGTAGCATTTTATCTTTGATGTTTTAAGTTGGACAAAAGTCCCTTAAACTTTTCCTTTAAATTTGCTGGTATTTTATATTTTTTTTGCATTGCATCAAATCCCTAATTACCTAACTAGTCACCCTTCAGAGTCACTAAATAGGAAGTTGCTGATATATTATGAAGGAGAATTGTTCATTTCCATTCTGAGAATTTGTGGCAAAGCATTCTGGTAAGGCAGCAACCCTATTCCAAGGATTTTAGCTTCATGATGGTCAGCCTTGCCACCATCATAGAATAGAAGTTCTTTTATGACAGAGGCTGTCATTTGTTTCTCTATCACCTAGGTCAATACTGGTACATTCAATGTGCTCCTTGAGAGCTTGGGTTTTTTTTTTTTTTTTTGGTTTGTTTTTTAGTTTTTGCAAGGCAATGGGGTTAAATGACTTGCCCAAGGCCACACAGCTAGGTCATTATTAAGTGTCTGAGGCTAGATTTGAACTCAGGTCTTCCTGACTCCTGGGCCGGTGCTCTATTCACTGCACTACCTAGCCACTGTGAGAGCTTGTAGATTGGCTCATCACCACTACCGGTATCAAACATTCTTTCATATTCAATGCAAGACCAAGATTTGTATGTTGTGGGCTATCTTGCTTAACATCCATTTGTAGGTTAATATCTTTTCATATGGCTTCTAGTGCAAGACTTAAATGTAAAGCTCTTGATTCCCTTCCTGTTTTCTCCATTCTAGTACATAGTGTTCCTACTTCTTACCATGCCTATTTCAGACATGGAGCAATGATCGAGATGTTGTCAGGGTTACTGAAGTAATGAATTCTTTTGTGCCTAAAGGATCCTTAGATATGTTGGCAGGTGTGATCCCTCTATTAAGGGAAAACCTCTGCCATCCTGGAGCTTGTTATGTATGTATTGGTAGGAACACAATGCCAGGATAGCTGTTGACAGAGAATGAAGTTGGACTCTGGAAGTCACAGTAAAGATGAGGTGGGTGCATGAGATCAATAACTTACATGCTCTTTCTAGAAGCAAAGATATTGGTTATTTTACTAAAGGGCTCAAAGCAAGAAGGTAGAGCAAATCAATGGGGGTGGGGTGGGGTTTGGAGGGTTGAGTGGAACCCTCCAACCAGCTGAGATATGAAAGGCCAGTCTGGCATTGCCTGGGGCTTGCTAGATACAGTGGTTTGGACATGTTTGATTCCTCTTCCATTTCCCATGGACTTTATAGTATAATGGACAACGATTTAGCAATCGCATCTGTCAGGGATTTGATGGGCTGTCTTCAAAAGTCGGTGTGGCCAAAAGATTTATAGCCTTCTGACTGACTACCCTCCCCTCCCCCCCCACCCATGATGAACCTTTTATGAACAGACTAGGCTGCTCCTTGGATGACACACATACAGTCCATTGTCAGGATCACACTTGAAGCCTTTATAACTTTTTCAAACCTGAAAATGCTTACCCCAGGGTTGAGTCACATAAAATTACTTCTGCCCCCAAAAGTCAATTGTTACTGAATGTTGAGAAGATTAAGTGAGAAAATCACCACAAAAGTATTTTGAAAACAGTAAAGCTTTATTCACTATATAAGACTGTTGTTTGTCCTTTATTCTCAAATAAGACCATGACATCAGGATTGTGATTCCATGACATGTAAGTGAGTAAGGATTTAAGAGGGAGGGTTGGGCAAATTTTCTCCTCAACAATCATCTGGGTCTTGTGGTCAGATATCGATCAGGATGCCTGGTGGTCGCCCTTTATAAAGAGGAAGACCTTGGTCTTTTCAAGTTAATGTCTTTCACAGTTCTCAGTTTCAGTGAAACAATGCCAAGTAAGGCTAGATAAGAAAGAAATAAGGCATGCATGGGTCTTTTTAACCAAATCTAAAAAAATCCATCTGGGAGGGGAAAACCTTCAGTATTTTAGGTCAAAACAGAAACAATTGCTCTTCTACATTCAATCTTAGCCAATCAGGACTCCATGAAAGACCAATGGCCTGAAACTTATTGATGGCCAATTGCTGGGAGCCAGGGTAGTTTAGTGCCTGTAAACCTACATAAAGTAATATTTGCCTCATAGACCTGACTGAATTGCAAAGAGTTCTTCATTAGGAGAATAAGAAATGCTTAGAAGATGTCATTGATGAGAAACAGAGGGAATCCCATATTCTAGGAATCAGCATTCAACAGAAACTTATTAAGCACCAATTATGTATGATAGGGCCTGATACACAGAGATCGATACAGGTACAACCTATATTCTTCATGAACTTCCATTGTACCCCATAACATTTCAATACATAGGCAAATATTTGGGGAAGAGTAAGAGGAGATGGATGGATGGATGGATGAGTGGATGGGCGGATGAGACAAAAATGGGCATCTTTCTCCAGCAGTTACATTGAAATATTAGAGTCTTTACTCAACCAGTGAATGTCTGGCAATGGTTCAGATGGGCAAAAAGAAAATGATTTTATCCTTGTTTGCCCCTCCCCAGTCCAACATGTGTTCCAAAAACAAACAACAAAGGAAAAGGGGGTGGATGGAGGGAGGCCATAGCCAACAGGCTTCTTCCACCCAGATGCGTTTCAGATGATGAGAAAGGGTGGGTGTGCTGCAGTCACAATGAAAGCAAGGGCTTGGAGGCAAGTACATTCAGATGACTGCAGACTGGGTTGTGTATTATTTTTTAAACATCTTAATCTTTCTTTACCCAAAGAAAATCTTTATATTCATGAAGGATTAAACATTGGTGATACTAGACCTAAAGGCAGGGTATTTTTTTTTTCCTTCCTGGGCCAAATATAACAAAGAGCTCCACATTCTCATTTCCTGGTCAGTTCTCCCTACCTCTTCAAATCTGACAGACCACCTGGAGAAGAAATGAGTTAGAACCTAAGCCCCTCACATAAGGATTCTTGGAGCACAAAAATCAGTCTTCTTTAAAGGTGCTAAAATGGGGCAGCTAGGTGGCTCAGAGGATAGAACATCAGTGCCCTGGAGTTAGGAGTCCCTGAGTTCAAATCCAGGCCTCAGACACTCAATAATTACCTATCTGTGTGGCCTTGGGCAAACCACTTAACCCCATTGCCTTGCAAAAAAAAAAACTCCCCCCAAAATAAAGGTGCTAAATTAATACAATGGAATTTTAAAGAGGAAATTGAAGGGTGTCCCTGTAAATGTCACCATTTGGCTGGAAATCCTATGTAATGTTTAACAGAAAATGAATGGTTACATGACTCTTGTGAAAATAATCTGGTTATTCTGTATATGTTTGTAGAGGAGGTTATTTAGACAAGGGGGTATAGTGGAAAGAGCATGGGTCTTGGAGGCAGAAGATGGGTTCACATCCCAAACCCAGCTTCTGTGACCCAGGATAAATCATTTAAATTCCCCAAGCTTCAGTTTCCCTGTCCATAGAATAAAAGGTCAGTTATCTATCTCTTGATTTTTAAATTTTAAATTTAAAAATTTTAAATTTTTATTGCATTATGACTGCATTTGGTAGTTGGGGAATTCTTTTTAAATGAATAAAGTGAAATTCATAGAATTACAAAGGAAGAGAATTATATTGAAATGCAGTAAGAAAATTTGTAAGCATAATCACAGAAATCTATGACCCCAAAATAGGAACCCCCTGAAGTGATATTGTCTAAGATCCCTCTTCTAAACCCTAGGAATTCTTCCAACTCCACAGTCCTACTAAGTCTCTCCAACTTTAAAGATCCCTGCTTATGAAGGAGAGAGACAGAGACAGACAGAGGCAGATAGCAACAGACGGAGAAGGATAGAAGATGATGGAAAAGAGACAGAGACAGACAGAAAGGGAAAGTACTGCATCGTAGGCTTTACTCCCTGTCACTTTCTCACTCCTGTGGATAATAATGTGACAGCTCCAGATGTGCTTGGAGTTTAGCAGTGTTTACAGAATGTCCAGTTGGGAAGATAGCCTAGACATCGTTAGTGTTGCATCCTTTCATGAAGCAAATAAATTGGTCTTTGATCCAAACCCATTTAAGAAATTTACTTATGTGTGATTCTGTGACTTCAGAAATCTTTTTTCATTCTCTCGTTTTATAGATAAGAAAATTTAACTGGGGACTTTTCATTTATTCAAGGTCACATGGCTAATAAATAAATGGACCTAAGTTTTATATAGAGTTATAAGGTTTCTGACACATACTACATGTGATCTTTAATCTGAGTTCCATAGGAACACTAGGAGCTAGTCACTTCAGGTGTTATCATACCCATTTTACAGATGAGGACATGGAATGCCAGAAAATCAATGTTACTTGCTGAGAATTACATAGCTCACAGACATGTAAAGTTATTTGTTTCAGGTCTCTCTGGTACCCAATTATATATCATGGCCTCTCTTGTGCTCCATTTCTTGAAGTCAGTAATTCAGGACTCAAACTCAAGGGTAGATTCCAAGTCAAGAATTTGTTCTCCAATTCCATCTTGTTGAGAAATTGGAGGAGTTCTCAAATGGTTGTGGGTTCAAATATTCCCATCATTCCCAAAATTGGTTCTCACATCTTTACTCTCTTATTCTCCCTACCTCCTTTCCTATTTCTTGTTCATATTTACTTGCTATTCTTTACTATCTAGCTTCTCCATTTTCACCCTCAAAGAAAAAATTAAAGGAAAACGAAAGAGAATAATTAAGGAAAATTAAAACATTTAAAGAATATGCTGCTTGTGTACAAAGAAATAGAGATCAAGTACCTTACTGAAGGGGCCAAAGGTATATTTTTAGTTACACACACACACACACACACACACACACACACACACACACACACACATGCTTATTCACTCTTTCTCAAGGAACTCTCTGGTCTTGGCTGGTGAAGCCATAAACCCAAACACCCTCAATTCTCCACCCACCCTCATGAGTTCCAAAGAGGAAAAAACAGTGAAAGATGAAATGACCAGAGAAATAGTCACTCTCACAAGCAGATGATCCCCAAACCTTCTGCAGTCTCCTTTCATGTCCCTTGCACAAAGCAGTTGCATCACTTTTAGAAATGCTGACCTATAGAACAAAGCCTAAACTCTCTATGATGGCATCCAAGTCTTTCCCAAGTTAGCCCCAACCTACTTTTATCTCCCACACTTCCATTTGACTTGCATTAGACTAGAGACCAAAAAAATCTGCTGACCTGCTTTCTGAATACAAAATAATGTGAAATATCGAACCCCCTATTGTCTGGGTAGTATCAGCTTGTTTGCTCAGTTCCTTTTACCTAGCTGGGGCTTCGAATCTAAAGAAGGAATGAATGCCTAATGTCAATCAGTTGGTCAATTTACGTTTATTAACCACTTACACTGTTCCAGGTCCCTTAAACTAATCCCTTAGGTGGATTTAAATACAACAGCCTCTCTTCTATCCCTAGGTTATGAGAAAAGCAGCAAAGAGTTTCTTTTCTTTTCTTTTTTATATATTTTATTTTTTTAAGAAAGGTTTTATTTATTTTGAATTTTACAATTTTCCCCCCATTCTTGCTTCCCTCCCCCCACCCCCCACAGAAGGCATTCTGTTAGTGTTTACATCAGTTCCATTATATGTTGATCTCAGTTGAATGTGATGACAGAGAAATCATATTGTTAAGGAAGAAACATAAAGTATGAGATAATACAATTACATAATAATATAATGTAAGAGTTTCCTTTCTTGATGGCTCTAGACAGACCCTAAGGTGGGCCACAAGATTGAAGTGGAATGGGACAGAGAATGGAAAAGCACAGTCCTCATTTCCATATTTCTGAATCCTGCCTGAATCAAGGAGATGTGATTTCCTATACCCACATCAAGCAAAAGACCAAGTCACTTATCAAATGTACGTGACTTCGGTCTCTTAAACTTGCCAATGTCATTCCTTTGGGTTGCTATGACACTTGGAAAAGCGCGTGTTTGTGGTGGCTGTTTTTGTTGTTCTTTTCTTCGAATACATCATTAGTATGAATTCATAAAAACACTGAAAAGTTTGCACTAACTGATAGAAAGCAAATCCAAACAAGAGTAATATGAACAGTAATCAAAATATTTTGAAAATCGATTTCAAGTAGGGGCGGCTAGGTGGTGCAGTGGATAGAGCACTGGCCCTGGAGTCAGGAGTACGTGAGTTCAAATGTGGCCTCAGACACTTAATAATGACCTAGCTGTGTGGCCTTGGGCAAGCCACTTAACCCTGTTGACTTGCAAAAACTAAAAAAATCATTAATTGCAAGTGAACTCAGATTAATTTTAATGACAAAGCTTGGATTTGGAAGGTAGACAATGAAACACATTTTCCTGTGGTATTGGAGCAGGAGGGAGAAAAATGAGGCAAAGAACTGCTTATTCACTTGCCAGCACACCTCTGGATTATGAATTACTGCAGAATACTAATTCTTTACTTTGTATGTAGAAACTTATTGGAAGGATGGAAGATTTTCCTAAAGTTGTAATGCCAAATGTGGGTCCAAGAGTGTCTTTATCCTCATTTTCTTTGCTGGCTTATGATCATGAGCAGTTAGGTTATGGTCTCTAAGTGTATTAGCATTAGGAGGAAGTTTTACATACCGGTAGCTGCACCACTCCAAAATACTTTTTTTTTTCCTTTAAATTATTAGAATAGATAGGATTACAAAATCCAATATATTCATCAAATATTGAACACAACTTTTGTCACCATTAACTATTGAAATCTTAGTTTAGAGAGGCATCTACATGCTTTCTACAACAGAATGGAATGGAATAAAATGAATGGAATGAAAACTATCCAGATGGTAGCAATATTGTTAGAGAACATACCTCTCTTCATCTTTTAAATCTGTAATTGGTCCTTATTTAATTGTCTGAAGATTGTGATGAAGTCCATGGATACCATAAGCAGAGAAAAGTAATTTGAGTCTATTTTCTGGCGTGGTTGACTCTAAAACAATAAACAATTTCCTTTCTCAAATCTTAATCAATGTGGACATTTGAAGATGAATTTATCTTTGGGGCCATCTGGTAAGGAAATGTAAAAAATAAAATCTTAATTACATTCCCCACCAGAGCTTCAGAGTTAATTCATGACAACATGTCCTGGTGTTTTTACAGATGGCTACTGCAGCCATATTGGCCATCTGATTACTCTATGGGGCAGCAGAGAAAAGCAGACCTCCTTGAATAGGCCCTCATCTGTGGAGTTTCGCACTTTGAAATCCTCCATGAAGGCTGATTTATTCACCACCAAATGTTTTCTTATCTGATTAGGCAGTTTTCTACTTCAGTAGGCACCTAATGTGGAGGTAGCCAAATTTCCCTGCTATGGAGTGAAAAAACAATATTTATAATTTGAAAGTAAAACAATCTAGAGGGATCAGCTGTTGGGATCATAAAGAAGGTCACAGGGAGTCTTGTTCTGATGAATCCCTACTAGAGAACTCAGGAGGGGAAGTCTAGCTTGACTGGAGAATGAGGTTTGGGAATGCTTTTACATTAAACAGTGAAGGTGAGGAACTCTGTTAGTCATATATTATGTTGAAGGCCAATCTTCATCATCTTCTGGCTGCATTAGCTGTCAATGAAGGGGGAAAAGGGGGAGTTTTTGCTATCATTCCAAAGGAACATGCTTCAGTTCCTATTTCCAAAAACAGATGAGACTTGTCTTTAGGAAAAGAACATAAGTAATAAAATAATGAATTTGCAGAAAACATTCTTGTTTCCACATTTCTAATGAAACACAGTTTGGTTCTTTAGAACAAAGTCATGCTGTTCTCATTAGAAGGAATGCGAGATATAGACATTCTCTTTACTGAGAAAGATTGGCAACTGAAGAATAATATGTAATTATGGAGACTTCCCTGGGGACACTGAGATGTTAAGTAAGTTATTTGGTGTGATCCACTCCTTACATATCAAGAACTATCCTCTATCCACAAACTATGTCACACCAAGTCCACTAGACTATTAGCACTATGTTTCTTAAACTTGGGAAAGAAGGCAAAGGGAGACATAAAGCTTTGGGAAGGATTTGGCATAAAGATAATGCCAATAGTCATTGAATGAGATTAGATCAGTGAGGCAGGGAATGAGGAGGAATAGGGACAGACCTTTTCATAATTTCACAAAAGGGTACAAGAAAAAAGATAAAAAGGAAAGAGAAGAAAATCATAAGAACCATAATGATTTTAAAACTATCAGATTTAGGGGGAATGTGGTGGCACAGTGGAGAGAGCACCAACCCTGGAGTCAGGAGGACCTGAATTCAAACCAGACTCAGACACTTAATTGTCTATCTTTGTGACCTTGGGCAAGTCACTTAACCCCATTACCTTGCAAAAAAAACTACCAGCTTTGTTTAATGGAACAAGAGTCCATACTGTAGAGTGAGGAAAAAATACAGTTCTTCCTAGCAAGAGAGACCTAGGTTTAAATCATGCCTCTAAGACTTTTAGCACAGTGAGTGATACAATACAGTCATTAAGATTCTCTGACTCTCAGTGCCTTATAGTCAAACAGTACTTAATTGGTGTTTAATAAATGGTTGTTAAATTTAATATATAAAAGGGGAATTTTCGTGCTTATAGCAACCACCTCATAGGGATGCGATGAATAAATGCATTAATATCCTTGGAGTGCTTAGTGACCTATTAAGAGACATGAATATTAACGCCAGGAGTCTTCTGGAATTGCCTCAAGCTTAAAGAGAAGGAAAATATATGAAATGTAATTTATAAAATAATTACATTGACATAGGATCTATTACACAAAAATTATCTATTATGATTCATATAGACATCACATTACATTAAACCCAAGGGATCCTTTGAAATGTGCTGTGGTAGAGTCAGAGGCTGAATTAGGGCTAGAGTTGGAATGCTCTTCCCTTCCAGGTCTCCCATGTTGCCTCAGTAAGAATAAGGGAAAATAGCCCTCATGACCTACAGGGATTCTTGTGATACTGATGGCATATGAAGCAAGAGCCCTAGTACATCAAGTGTGTGATAAACCGAAAGATATAAGCTTTGTTGGTTAAATTGGAAACCAATTTGGTAGAAATTAGGTTACACCATCTCACAATGTGTGTGTGCATATACATATATATATATATATATATATATATATATATCAAGATAAACTCAAAATGGGTACATGATTTAGAAATAAATGGTACTATCATAAATGATTCATGGGAATATGGAATATCATATATGTTATATCTGTGGATAAGGGAAGAATGTATGACCAAACTAAAGATGGAGATAATTATGGAGTATAAAATAGATGATATCGATTACAGCAAATTAAAAGATTTTGTTCAAACAAAATTGATTCAGCCAAGATAGAAGGAAAGCAGGAAAATAGAAGAAAAGCATTACAGTCAGTTTCTCTGATAAAGGCATCAATTCTCAAATATAGAGAGAATTAAGTCAAATATATAAAATATGAATAATAAAAATAAGAATAATGTCTCAATTGATAAATGATCAAAGGATATCAACAGGTAGTTTTTAGAGTAAGAAACCAAAGCTATCTTTAATCATATGAAAAAATGTTCTAAATCATTATTGAATACAGAAATGCAAATTAAAACTCTAAGGTACCACATCACATGTATCATATTGGTTAATATGACAGAGAAAGAAAATGAAAAATGTAGGAGGGATGTAGAAAAATTGGGACACCAACTCACTGTTAGTGGAGTTGTGAACTGATCCAACCATTTGGTGGGGCAATTTAGAATTTTGCCTGAGGGATTATAAAATGTTGCACACCTTTGACCCAGTAATACCACTACTCGGTTTGTATCTCAAAATCAAAGGAAAAGGAAAAAAGACATATATACACAAACATCTTTATAGCCTCTCTTTTTGTAGTGACCAAGAATTGGAAATTGAGGAGATATTCAAGTGGGAGAACTTGAACATGGTGGCATATGGATCACCTAGGAATGACCTAACTATTCTGACCAATACAAACGCAATGATGCAAGACAGTTCTCATGATGAAAAATGCTATTCACCTCCAAACAAAGACCTGATTGTAGTCTAAATACAGATTGAAGCATTTTTTCCTTTTACTTTACTATTTTTGTTTTGTTTTTATTGGATACTGTTTTGTTTTGGATAATGAATAATATGGAAATGTTTTGCAAGACTTTTCATATGTAATGTATAGCAAATTGCTTGCCTTCTCAAGGTTGGGGGAAGGCAGAGGGGGAGAGAATTTGAAACAAAATTTTATAAAAAACAAATGTTAACTTTTTTTTACAAAGAATTGAAAAATATCTAACAAATAAAAAATATAATGGAAAGAATATTTTTAAAATGATATATTTTCCTTTGTCTCAAGTTCCTCTGCTTGGATTCCACTTCATCATTATCATTATCATCCATCTACACAAGTATCCTATGTCATTTCCATTTTTAGTTACATTTTGTATATTAGCTTTCCTTGTTATATTAAAATTTGTTTGAGGGCAGGGAATGGGTTTCTTTTTCTTACATGTATCTTCAACACCTAACACATATAGCTCTTGTTTAAACTGACCTACTGGCTATTCCTTGCAAACAATTTCCCCTCAAAACCCTGCTCTGCCTATAGCTTTTAGAGCAGTGGATTGCGAAGGAGAAGTTAGAAATTAAAGCCGTCAGGAAGAACTGAATCCAATCCTCCCTCAGGTATGTACTAGCTTTATAATCTTAAGTAAATCACTCAAATTCTTCCAGCTTCAGTTTTTTCATATATAAAATGAAGATAGTAAGAGTCCCTCCCCCGTTGAGTTGTGAGAATTGAAGGGGACAAGATCTATAATGGCCTTGTGAACCTGAAAGTCCTATATAAATATCAACTTTTTGTTGGTCTTGTTATCAGTAGAAATGATTCCAACTCTGTCCTCTAGGCCTTTGCACAGACGACACTCTCAGAACATTCTCCCTTCGCCTCCCTACCTTAATTGTTGATTCAGGTTATGTATTTCCTACCATAGTCCTTTTGATTATTGGTTGGGGGCTCACCCTTGTTTTCTTGCTTTGTAGACCTGGTATATGTCACAGCACCTGGATCACCCTTAATAAATACTTGCTGATTGGTCAGTATTTATCTTTATTTTGAATTTATGTTGCATTTACAAATCTATGCCAATACTTGACCATGAAAGCTCCTTGAAAACAAGTAGTGTTTTGTATGGTTTGGTTTGGTTTTTCTTTATAACTCCATCAAGCAAAGTAAATCTCCATAGATACCAACTATCTATTGCAACCCTTTCTGAGGTAGCAAATAAATGGAACCAAAGATAATGACCTTGAAAAAACCTATCATCGGCTGTAGCACTGTGACTGCAAATATGACATTTGCAATCCTAGCTATGAATATTGAATAAAACTCAAATGTCATCTTAATTTATTTCTTTTAAATGTTTTCTAGTTGTATGTGCATATATGTAAACAAATATACATACAAACAATAAAGATGTAGACATACACACAGAGAGCAAGAGGCAGACAGAATCAGTTAGACAGACATGGATTCCCAAATAATTTAGGCATTTTGACTATATTTTGAAAGGAGTTTTTCTTTCAGGACACGTTGGAAATTCCATTATGTTCTTAGTATCTTCCTATTATACTATAGAACTTAAGAACTTCTGTGAACACAGATGATTGGGACACTGAGAAAAGACATTCTATAGTTGAGTAGTGGATAAAGAATTGAAATTTAAGTTAGGAAGAGGTAAGTTTGAATCTCTCCTTTTACTGAAATATGCACACTCAGCTATATGAAATGGAGGCACTTCACAGTTACTAGCTGTGTGACCTTGGACAAATAACTTAGCACTGCCTTGTGGGGCATCTTCAGTCATCCTGAGTCATATCTGGTCCCTGGACCCAGTTGGCTCTGGAGGAGAAAATGAGGCTGGTGACTTAGCACATTACCCCCTTCACCCAAATCCAACTCGCATGCTTGACATGGCATCACTTCCATGGTGTCATGGTCTTGTTTGAGAACAAAGGAGAAAAACATCATCATCATCATCGTATAAAACTGTCCAAGGTCCTTCACCTTCACTCGGCTTTTCCAATGGTAAAGGGTGCTTAATAATTCCTACTTCATAAGGCTGTTTTTAGGATCAAATGAGATAATGTAGTTAAAGACTTTACATATTTTAAATTCTCTCTCTATAGATGTGTGTGTGAATTATCATTATTATTATTTTACATTTTATATGAATTTTCTTTTCCCTAGCAAAGCCTCACATACATACATATTCACTGGAGAAGCCGCATGGTTCATTAGGTTTAAAGAGCTGACCTTCAGTCAATAGTCAATAAACAGTAAGCACCTGTTATAGCTCAAGCACCTTGGAAGGGTTTTGCAGTCAGAAGAGCTGTTTGCTCCCCAGCTTTTGACCCATAATGATGAAATAAATGGGAAGAAATTCATTAAGCTCTTGGTTCTCTACTACTCTCTGGAGTTGTTGGTCTATATTCAGTAAGGGACTTTCTGCTTGAATACTTCCCATGATAAATGAACTCCAAGAGCTGGAGATCTCCCTCCCCCCCAAAAAAATATGTTAAATGTATGCTATATGTAAAATATATGATATAGGTTATGTGTTAAATATATGATGTATGTTAAATGACAATCGCATTGTCATGATTACAGCTGACGTTCATTTATTGAGTAGACAGAATCCCAGCAACTGAAACCACCTGGAACAGAGCTAGCTCTTGAGAAATCAGTGAAAAAAGATCTAGGAGCTGCTAAAAGTAGACTAGTTGTCACAAAGCTTGGGTAATCTGCTCCACGGGTGAGACAGAACCACAACACCAAGTTGTCTTTACGGGTCATGAAAATATGGGAAGAGGATGATGGCCCTAGAAAAATCAAAGAAAGCCTCCCTGGGCTGAGTGCTCTAGACACTTCCTTGGTGTGTGTCTTCTGTCAACTGTTTTTTATTTTCTTGTTCTTAGGTTTTTGGAAGGCAAATGGGGTTAAGTGCCACACAGCTAGGTAATTGTTAAGTGTCTGAGACCAGATTTGAACCCAGGTGCTCCTGACTCCAAGGCTGGTGCTCTATCCACTGAACTACCTAACTGCCCCTGTCAATTGTTTTTAATGACAATATCACATGGTTTTTATGGTGGGGTTCATTTTTTTTTCTTTTCTTAATGGGTTTGGGAGGCTTCTGAAGGGAATCCAATTGTGAAGATCCCATACTCAGCTACATAATTTCTCTGTCTTTTTTCTTCCTATTTATGTTAACCTGTAACCCTATCCACCACTAAGACAAGAAACCCTTAATCCTGGAGAAAATGGGCCAAAAAAGCATGAGCATGGACCAAACCACTTTTTGCTAGCTTTATGCAACTCTTGGATTTCTCCTCCAATGCACAGCCCATGGAACCTTGAGAAGTTGTATTTTATGTCCTGAAGCTGGAAACAGTGAAAGGAAAAATAAAAGTCAGGGGAAAGAGTTACAAAAAAAGGAGCTAGAAGGAAAATGGATGCTTCTAACAGTTCCAAATTCCATTACAACTCTCCCCAAAGTGGAAAGAGATCCCTGCTTCCTCAAAAGTGTTGCTTGTTTGCTTTTATCTTTCCTCAACTCAGTTGCTTCACCTGTAAAATGAAGACGCTGAACCTAACAACCCCTAAAAATCCTGGGGATCTGAGAAGAAATCACACCCTTTTTCCTTTGCATTTGGAGTGGAAGAGAAAGTTAGGTCCCCATAGCTTCCCTGAGGTCAGAGAAACAACATAACCAGCTCCATTGAGTCCCCCTGAACTCCAGCTGAACTGAACTGGTAAACATGGGGAGAAAGATGTTAGTGGAAAAGAAATCAACAAAATGATGCCAGAAAGTTGCCCTCCAATTGGTACCCATAATTAGGTGGAGATTTCTGGGCACAACAGTCAGACTGGCCTCTATGGAGGAAATTGAGGACATAAGGGCAACACCTATATCTTTGATGAGCCATAATTTCCATTAGATCTTCATTTGCCATTTGGCCATCTTTAAATTTATCAGAATAACTAATTTAGAGTTGTATCTTGACTATAAATATGTCTTCTGGTCAAATTAGGTAGAATGTTTTATTTTCACCAACAATTTCTCAACTCCAAATGTGCGCCAGATCAGGAAACATTCAGATGAATCATAGGATATTCTCTCCGACGAAGAATTGAGTCAAATAATGGAGAAATTAATTCAATGTCAATGATACTGCCACAAAATTACTGGCTGACTTGAAAGAATTCAAATGATAATTTCCAAGTACACAGTCACAATTAAAGCTACAGAACTGACTACCTCCAGAGATGTCTATTGGGTTCGTTATAAACAGAGTTCTTTCTAATCTGCTCTATATTTTAAGCACCTAAAAAAAGTTTTCTGGATTTTGTTCTTTGTATACTTATCTTTTACTGAGCAGAGAAGCCCTTCACTTGATTTTTGTTTTCTTTCTGATATTCCAAATATCACATTGTGTGACACCCTCCTTACAATCTTAATTCATTCAATGAAAAATAATAAATAAAGATTCCAGGCCATAGTAAATAAAATTCAGGATTGGGTGTCAAGAAAATATGCTTTCAAATCCTTTCCAGGTCACCTATTAGCTCTATGACTATGTTTTTCTACCCAACTCTTCATTTTTCTCATGGGGGGGTCTAAGACGATCATGGGGTGGGGGGGACTAAGATAATCACTGGAGTGTTCCGAAGATAAAATCAGATAAATCCCATTATAAATGTTAAGTGACTTATCAATTCCAGGAAAGATTATGATTCCTTCTTCAAGGTAATTTTATTTGAACCTGATTTCTAAAAAGAAACAAAAGAATCATGTGAAGAAGATAAAGCCAAAAGACAATTCAGGACAATCTTATCTGTTCATTTGCTGGGAAGCTAGGTGGTGCAGTCCATAGAGATCTTTACCTGAGTTCAGATCCACTTCCTAACTGTGTGAGCCCCAGCAGGTCACTTCACTAAGCCTCTTTGACTTAGTTTACTCATCTGTAAAATGGGTTGGAGATGGAAATGGCAAAACACTCCATTATCTTTGCCAAGAAAATCCCAAATAGAGTCACAAAGAGTCAGCACAACTAAAATGCCTAATTAATCTCAATAATTAGTATTCTCTTGAATTTCACCAAAATGGCAGCTAGAATGTACTGTAACTAAAATGACTGATAGGCCCAGAGACTTAAGAGTTTGAGGGTTTACAGACACCATGGAGATTATCGTGTTTGAAACCATATTGTCAGATAAACCTTGTGCATCTGTCAGAGGAATTCTTAATGACTCTCCAAATGCTTTTTTAATCAGCAGCAAAAGTGTGAAGAAATACCTTTGTGTCCATGCATTTGTATTTGTGTGTCTACTGCAGAAAGTTTGCAACCTTTATATTGTAGTTATTTTATTTGTCATTTTAATGACTCTAGTCCAGGGTTTTTTGTTTGTTTGTTGAGTTAGGACTGGTTTTGTTTTCTTGTGTTTTTTTTTTTTTTTTTTGCTTATATGTCAAGCATAAATGACTGGGTCTCACCAGCTCATTTCAAGATAAAAGCTTAGAATTGCCTATCTTTATATATGTTAGCCCGGATGTCAGCCTTCTGATGCATATAGCATTTTTATGTTACCCAGCAATGATGGGATATTGTTTATGAACAAAACAAATAGAAAGTTCTAAAATTTTTCTAATACCACAGTTGAACTGCCTCCAATTTTCTGTTTTCCTTTTTCTCAAATCAACAGACCTGATTGAAGTTTTCACCCTGAGTAACTAGATAGTTCTAATTGGAATTTCTATCTCTACAACTCATGGAATTTCACCATCCTTTCTCTTCCCAAGTTTAATAAGCTAGAGTACAACACACATTCATATTAAAATCTGGTATTAAAATGTTTTGATTCTTTATAGTTCAAAAATGGTTTTATTTAATTGGGACCAACTGGCCTCATTGCTTCTTATAAACTTAGCAATATATATTCTGCAAGAGAAATAAAAATGAACAGCTGTTTTTCCTTAAAGAAAGCAGACAAAGATTTTTCTTACACAATAAATCAGTTGCTAGCAGATTTCCAGGACATTGCCTCAGGCCAGCTGTTTAGGTAGAGGATTTAAAACAGTATTTACCTGAGTGTGTATCCAAAACTGGTAGAGAAGATTGAACTGGATATGGACAGCGAACACCGGCGGAGGGATGAAGAGTGCCAGGGGACAGTAAAAGATCTGACCGAAAAAACAACAAAAGGAATTTTTACAAAAATAATAGAATGATCCCTTGAGCTGAAGCAAACATGAAGAAATATCAGTGACTCCACAGGCTGAATGGATATTTCAGGCATGTATGATTAAAAAAAAATCTTATACATTTCTTAGCCATTTGGACTTCATGACATTTGTTTTCCATTCTGTAATGAGGTTAAAGCTATGCGGAAAACTCAATCTGCTGACAGTCTTTTAAAGAATTGAATCCTGTGTGTTGACATAGCACACTCCCTGCGTTAGCCTGTTAACCTTGGGAAGCTGAGAACATGTTTCCTTTCCAGAGAAAACTTTCTCAAGATGCTCTTTTTTCTTCAGATAGGTCAATGGGTAGATAGTTAACTAAGCCAGAGAGACAAAGGGGATCTCACAATAAATGGCATAATAATTAATTGTTGATTGAAATAATCAAGACATGATAGAGATCCAGGAAGCCATATGAGTCCTTCATTTCCAGATGGGTGGATTGAAGACCCCAGAGGTAAAGGATCTGTCCAAGGTGACACAGGCAGTGTGTAACTGAGCTTGGATTTGAACCCAAATCCTCTCACTCCCAAGCCAGATACAGATTCATAAAAGTTAATTTCCATTTATTCTCATTCTACTTGTTCAAGTGATAAGTATTCAAATTCTAGCCAAGGGGTGGCTTCTTCCTTCCTCCATCTCTGTCTCTGTCTCTCTGTCTCTCTCTGTCTCTCTCTGTCTCTCTCTCTCTCTGTATATATATATATCTGTCTCTCTGCGTCTCTTCCTCTTGTCTCTGTTTCTCTGTCTCTGTCTCTTCCACTCCTTGCTCCCTCTGTTCCTTCATTTTGAATTTGCATGTACACCGTGATGGAGCTGCCCATACCACCACACCTGTGAGAAGAGGAAGAGGGAGAGGAATGGGTGTCCAGAAGACGGGATTTGGATCCTAATGTCTGCATTGGTTGTCATATAGGTCTCTGTCCTCATTAAGATTCAGCTTTCTCATCTATAAACTGGGGACTTGGATTAAATAGATCAAAATCCCTTCCAGCTTTAAATCTATTATATAGGAAGAGTAACTGATGAATGGAAAGGTCAAGGGAACAGATTTTCCTATTTCAGATGACTCCTAGGTAACCATCATCTACAGACATCAGCTACAATGTCAAAGATGCCTTTCACAACAAGGGACAAACAACAACCATCTTCCACAGAAACCACCTGAGGAAAAGAAACCAAAACAACTGCAATAAACAATCACAAGAGAGTGCCAAGCATCAGAGTGTTCTGGTAGAAGAAAAATCTTCTGGACTGGATTTTCTAACAGACTGAAACGCTTCTGCCTTTAGGAAAACAACTTCTGCTCCGACCACAGGGCTGGTTTGCATCCACAAGTAAACAGAAGCTAATGTTTTCTTCTAATTACTTTGATCCTTCTAGAATTACTGTATGTTGGCAGGAAATATTTTATTAAATGAAAAAACTCCATAGGAACAGAAAAGGAAGAAACAATAAGCCTTCTTCTTTCCATATTTGAATGTAACCCAGTGCTCCCAATTCAGATAAGTCAGAAACTCTCAAAATTGATCTTTGAGGTCCCTTCTGCCATGGAGAAATAAATACCTTTGAACTAGTTTAAAGCTATTTGTCTGCAATTAGACAAAATGTCATTTCAAGGATTTCCTGTAACTCTCCAATTTTTTTATATGAGAATAGGCTGATTTATGGGAGTCTTCTTTTTTCTTCTTCATTGATGACCTCAAGAATTCCATGAAGGCAAAGACCATTTCTTATACAAACTTTATATCTCCCTTGGCTCTGAGCAGAGGACACAGAATACAAATACGGGAGGCAAACTTTCTAAATGTTGTTGGCTCACATTGTATTTATTGTATTCATTACACCATTATTAAACTAAAAAAAAAAAAAAAAAACCACAAGTCATTTCTTTGGAATGTGGCCATCACAAAAGACATTTGACCAAATAATTTCACATAGTTTCCATTAACACACAATAAATATGGGAAGTCTTTACATGATGTGAGCTTTTCCTGCATATATTAGTGAAGAGTAGATAGTATCTCCAGAGACAGTTGGGTTGGCTAATGTGGCTAAAGTCAGATGCTATCAAAAAAGGGGTAGAAAAAGTCTTAAATTTATATTACTGCTTCACAGGCAAGTCATTCTTGAGACTCACTTTTAGGTATATTTATAGTACATTTAAAGTAGACAAATTAATTAACTTGACCTACATAAGAGCAATAAAATCATTCACTTTTATAAAATCTTATAAAACATAAAGTCCAAATCTTTCATTTTACTCCAAATGAATAGAACTAAGGGATGGTCAGGGGCAGCTAGTTGGTGCAGTGGATAGAGCACTGGCCCTGGAGTCAGGAGGACCTGAGTTCAAATCCGGTCTCAGACACTTAATAATAATTGCCTGACTGTGCAAACTTGGGCAAGTCATTCAAGCCCTTGTCTTCAATAAATAAAAAAATAATAAATAACTAAGGGATGGTCAAGTGAATGAGCATCATCTGAGTATATTAAAGAGTTTAACATTTTTCTAGATGTCAAACCAAGTCTGGAAGATGCAGGGGACAGAGTTTTCTTGTCACTCAACAAAGTCTTTTCTCTTGAATATTTTAAAACCCCCATTTACATTTGTCCTTTAAAAGAGAACTAACATTCTTTTTCTGCTCTCCCAACTTACAGTGGGGACATGACCACTGAACTCAGAATTATCAAAGATCTTCTGATAGAATCCTACCCAGGTGCCTCGTTTTAGAACAGAAGAAACTTTGACACTTCTAGACAGTCACAACCTCTGTCTAGGTCTCCACAACTGGAAAGACCTGAAATGCCTTCTGAAAATCTATCGGTTGTCCACCATTGTATGACCAACCTAACTACGTTTAGAAAAACATATTTCCAGAAGCTTGGATACCAAGTGATGAATTTTTCTTTTGGAGGGAAACTCAAAAACTGAGGGAATCTCTCTGCTGAGATGTAGAAGGTCCAAAAGCTTTACTGGTGACTTGTGCCTTAATAAGGCTCCAATCAAACCTCTTTGAAGTGATTGCCAAAGAACAAGAATAATAGTTTACTTCTATGAATTCTTCTACATTTCTGCACTACAAATAGACAGAGGGTTATTGACTCAGAGCTAGAAGTGGCCTCAGAGGTCACAAGGCCCAGCGAAATGAAGTGCTTTACTATCACACAAATCATAAGAGGCAGAGATAATATTTGAACCCAGGTCCTGTGAATCCAAATTTCAACCCCTTTCCTAGTGATATATTTCATCTATATTTATTGGCTTATTGTTGTTCACTTGTTTAATCGTGTCTGACTCAATGTGATCCCAGGGATTTTGCCCAAGGGAGTTCTTTGGTAAAGATACTAGAATAGGGGAGACTAGGTGGAGCAGTGGATAGAGCACTGATCCCCGGGTCAGGAGTACCTGAGTACAAATCCAACCTCAGACACTTAATAATTACCCAGCTATGTGGCCTTGGCCAAGCCACTTAACCTCATTGCCTTGCAAAAAAACCTATAAAGTTTTTTTTAAAAAGATACTGGATGGGGAGTCTAGGTGGCGTAGTGGATAAAGCACCGGCCTTGGAGTCAGCAGTACCTGGGTTCAAATCCAGTCACAGACACTTAATAATTACCTAGCTGTGTGGCCTTGGGCAAGCCACTTAACCCCATTTGCCTTGCAAAAACCTAAAAAAAAGATACTGGAATGGTTTACCATTTCCTTCTTCAGTGTGCACCCATTTTAAGGATGAGGTTATGAAGCAAAAAAGGGTTAAGTGATTTGCTTATAGTCACACAGCCAGTAAGCTTCTGAGGCTAGATTTGAACTCAGATACTTCCTGAATGCAGGCATGATATTCTATCCATTGTACCAGCTAGCTTCCCATACAAAAGAAAAATAATGATATTGTTGTTTAATTAGTTTCTCTTTTCATGACCCAGTATGGAGATTTCTTAACAAAAAATATGAGAGTGGTTTGCCATTTCCTTTTCCAATAGATTAAGGCCACCAATGGTTAAGGGATTTGCCCAGAGTCACACAGCTAGTGAGTGTCTGAGACTGGACTTGAATTCAGGTCTTCCTGACTCCAGGTTCAGTATCTTCTTCATTGAACCACCTAGCTACTTATTAGGAATTTTAAAATCAGGCTCATTTTATCTCACTGCCAAATACCAAAGGCGTGTCGTAATCTATTCTGTGCCATTTGATTGGTCAATGGTAGCATGTGGTTTCTTTAAAATTTTGATAGAGACTGAAGGAATCAGTATGTATATAGGATCTATTATGTTTGGTTACTGTGCTAAGCATTTTATAAAGACTGTCTCATTTGATCCTCACAGCCCTAGAAGTAAGTACTGTAATTACTTCCATTTTACAGTGGAGGAACCTGAGGCCAAGAGAGGTCAAGTGATTTGCCTGGGACCACATAATCATTACATGTGAGACTCCAGGTCCAACACTCTCCACCATGGCACCTAGCTGCCTCTGCAGCTACCAAGCAAGCCTGGCATGCAGTGGTCCTGGTTACTTAAATGACCATTCAATACTTGATCTTCTTCATTTGTCGAGATGAGAGGAAATGCCTTAAAGACCTTCACGCTAGGCCGTGAAAAGAATCTGTCCTCCTTCTACTAGCGAAAACATCCAAGGAAAATAGTTTACATTTTTAAATATGGCGAGAAGTAGGAGGATGCAGTTGAAAGAGGATTTTCAGGCGCGGTCATCTCCCCAAGACCTCTAGGTGCCTTTTTTGTCTAGCCATCCATTTTTAAGTAGCATAAATAATGGGAATTTATTTACAGGTCTGTTTATCTAACCAGGCTACACATCCTCAAAACCCCCAAGATCAAGCAAAGAAATGTTTGAATACTTGAATGGGGCTTTGAACCCATGAGATCTCTATGTTCGCTTGGAACAATCACAATGTTGCAGAGAGATGTGGGTTGACTGAACTCCTATAGCTTCACCAATGCTTGTGGAAGGGGAAGAGGGAGGGGTCAGGAAAACATGGAGTGGGGGGGTTAAATCAATAGCTTCAAAAAGTGTGATATTGTGTAAAGGTCCAGGAATCATGTCACAGTTATCATTTGATATTTGTAAAACCATTTATGATATTTTTGGGAAAAGAAAGGGAAACAAAGTTGGGGGAGTTGGAGTAATAATGGTCAGACCTAGTATTGAGAATTTTTCAAGAAGCTAAGAGAAGAATGAGGAGAGTCAGGGAGTGAAAAGACAGTATTAACTCTGAATGTTTTAGGTGACTATCTACAAAGAGACCCAAAAATGAGACAGGATTTTTGGGAGAGATGAGTGACATGGAAAAGAGAAAATAAAATGTGAGGAATTTATAATCTAACTGAGGGGTCAATAAAAGATGCAAATTGTGTATGCTCAGCAAGTTCATTTTACATAACTGAATTGAAACTATACTACTTCATAGAAATAGAGGGATATCCTGGTATTCACATAGGAGTCTTTAACTGCAATGATTATGATGGGGGGAAAGAAGCTACTAATCATTTAGTTCATTTCTTTTCTCATTTACTAAGTAAATAATCATGTCATCTGCAAAGAAGACTAATTTGTCTCTTTGTACCTGCTGGTAATGCATTAAATTTTCTCTCTTAATTTGCATTTTTATTAATAATTGAAGTAGTGGAGAGGAGCATCTGGGCTGTGCTGTGTCTGCATGATTATTAGCTCATATATATATATATGCATATATATATATATATCACATAACTATATGAAAAGTATATTTTAAGGGTTTCCAAGATTATTTTTCAGTGGGTTTTTTCTAATTTGAGTATTAACATAATTAAATAATAATTTTAATTTTCTGGATTATTTTCCTTATATTCATCTATCTTTCCCCTCCAGTACAAATCATACCTAGCCAGAAAAAAATAACTTTCTTATTCTATATAAGTATCTACAGAAATGTATATGAAATGGAAAGCAATATATCTATCCAAAAAAATAATTGATTTTCTAATGAGTGACATGATTGAGAGAGAGAGAGAGACAGAGACAGAGACAGAGACAAATGGTGATACAGTAATAAATAAGTTTAGATGGAATAAACATAAATGTAATGAAATAGATTAATTAAGGAAAGAGAGTAGCAATTGAAGGATATTGAAGTCATATCAAATGGGCCATCCTTATTAAATTCAGCTTGCAGAACACTCACACTATGGTTTATAATGTCCAGTAAATATTGAACTTTTAACGTTGTTATTTTTAAATGTTAGTTAAGCAATTTATTTCCAAAGTAGTTTGAACAAAGAAGGTTCCTTCTGACAGGCCAGTTGTCCTTGGTACAAAGTAAAGCTTTCTGAGCACAGATTAGCTTTTTCTTTGATAGTTGCACTTTCCCTTTGAAGTCCTGGCTAATTTATCATTTATTTCCATGTGTATTGTTGCCTTAGCAACTACCAATTTCCATGACTTGTTATCATTCCATGTTAACAGAACTTGGTTAGATGCAAGAGCTTGTAAAAGGTCACTGTTTGTTGGTCTCCAGGGATATTCAGATCAGTCTCACCAGAGATCATCCCAAGATGATCTCTTCACTAAAACTGCAAATAGACTTGGAGGACTCAGGATCCTGTCACTAAACAGGAATCTTTGGGACATGCAGGCTCATCTTCATTCAGCATACAAGACAGACTTTGATGTCTTTAACCTTGAATAGAGAGAGCATGGATTTTGAGTTGGAAGAGACACTGGACGCCGCTCCTTTTACAGATGAGGGGATGAATTTCCAGAAGAGAAATGATTTCCCCAGGACTATGTAGCGTGACTGGTCTGATGTCATCACTCTATCTGTGGGACTGAACTGCCTCTTTTTGGTTCCAGTTCTCCCAGGGAGGCAGGGCAGCTCTTTCCTTAGCCTGTCCACTTTGGCAGATAAAAAAGGATGTATGATCTGCTCAAGACCAGTGATACAATGGGAGAAAGCCACCTCCCCAAAATCAAGCAATGCCAGGAAAGGAAGGTTTCATTCTGCTCCAACCACTGGATGTGAGTTTCTCAAGGCAGGGACTGCAATACAGCACACCATAGGCTCTTAATAAATAGTATTGACTGACCAAGCTGGACCCCTATGTCCTATCATTTAAATTCTAGGAGCTTCAGTATAGAAAGGAATTCCTCCCCTAGGATGTAATGGTTGAATTTGGGGAAATCATTGACCCTTCTGAGTCATTCCTCTCATCTGTAAAAAAATGGAAAATAATAGATTTATTACAGACAGGATTTATGGCAGCAAATCTTAATGGGGTGATAAATATGTATTTAGTGAAACGTAAGCATGTCTATGGCCAAAGGTAAACACAGACATTTATCTTTGTTGTTCACTTATTTTTCAGGCTTGACCAATACTCCATGACCTCATTTGGAGTAACCTTGGCAGAGATACCGGAGTAGTGTGCCATTTCCTTCTCCAGTTCATTTTACATACTAAGAAACTGAGACCAACACAGGGTGAAGTGACATGCCCAGGGTCACAGAGCTACTGTCTGAAGTCAGATTTGAACTCAGGAGGACAAATCTTCCTGACTCTAGGATCAGCTCTCTACCCCCTAATTGTCCACAAATGTATATACTTCAATGTATGAGTATAAATATAAGCACAAATTTAAAAGTATATACATTTCTAAAGCAAAAAAAAAATACCTTTGATAAACTTAATTCACTACCCTAGAAGTCAGTGTGCTAGGAGTTAGGCAGCTCTGTGGTACAGTGGTTAACATGCTAGACCTTAGTAATATTGGAATTGAAATCCTACATCAAACATTTGTGAGCTGTATGAACCTAGGCCAGTCATTGACTTGTCACGCCTCAGCTTTTTTCCTTTTTAAAAGAGATTAAATACCTATCACTTAATCTTGTGGTGAGATTGAAAGAAAATACTCATAAAGTGCTAAGTCAATCTAAGTATACTATACAAATGCAAGTTATTATCTTTATCAGAATCTCTGTGGCCAATGTCAAACTTCCTCCCAGGCCCAGTGATTGGATGATGAGGAAAGTTAAGGAGAGTTAGGGTCATTATAAGACAGTGGGGTTAATAGAACAGGTCACGTTTGCCCCCTTCCCCAAGGCATCACTGTATACTGGCATCCCTTAGAGTAGCCTAGATTGTCTTTCAGTTAGTTTTGCAAGCCCCATACCTGGTGGAGCTCCTAATATCCATGTGGCACGCTATCTCACTTGCGTCTTGACCCCAGAGCATCTAATGGGGTGGGCAACTCTCCTAGACAGTACTGGCCTAGACAGAGGTAGTGAGAAGAGCCAGAAGTGCGGTGACCCCCAGTCCCTTTCTAGAAGCAGCCAGAGCTTTGTTTATTCCTGTTGTCAGAATAAGAGCCTGGATGGATGTCTGGATGGTATGTGAAGCCTGACTCTTTGGCCCGTCCTGGCCTGGTCTGAAGAAGGTCACTTGTGATTCATTCTTTCACCAAATAAAAGAGCAGGGACACAAAGCATATATTTCAAAGCTGAGCCAAAAGATGGAGCAGTATATGATACATTCACATGAGGAAATCCAGGAACCCTAGGAAGGCTACATAGTAGAACATGTCATTCACCCAATTTGAGAAGCAATATGGTCAAGGGAAAAGAACATTAGCTGTAGATGGGGGTTCTGGTCTGGTGTCTACCATCACCTTACTTTAACTACCTAGTCTTGGTTGGGCCGATTCTGCTGAGCAGAGAAGCTTTAGTTTAGGAGATTAGAAGGAAGAAACCAGCTCTAGGGTCCAGGATTTATCAAGATGCCAAGTCAAGCCAATGTGCCATCGGGATGCAGGGAGGTCATGGGGAAAGTTTTGTCCACCATTCTTTCCTTCCAGCTGCAGAGGCACCAACTCCAGCTGGTACTGGACCAAACAAAGACATGCCAAAGATAGTCCCTAATCTAAAGAAATTTATAACTTACAGGGGGATACAAGAGGCAAATAGACCACTAAATCCAAGAGCGTTTGAGTCCCTTGGGAGGACAAACAGGGAGTGAGTTGAGGAAAGACTTCATGAAGGGGGGACACCCTGGTTAAAAACAAAAGGTTGTTGACTATAAGAGGCCAAGCAAAGGAAAGATTATGTTCCATGAAAAATGGTCCAGAGGTGGGATAACAATCAGAGAACAGGTGCATTCAGACCTTAGAGTAAGTGTAGAAAGGTGAATAATGTGAAAGAATTGAAGAAAGATATTATGAAGCAAATTGCCAAACTGAAGTTTATTTTATTGTTATATTATTATAATCTTTATTTATTTCATCTATATTTATCCTAGAAGCAATAGAAAGCTGTTGAGGGTTCTTGAGCTTGGTAGTAACATCCTAAGACCTGCTTCTTAGGAATAATATCCTGACAGTTATCAATTAATCAACCATTAGCAAGCATTTATCAGTTACCTACCATGTCTATCAATTCAAAGACATGGTCTTAAATAGTTATGTTTATCCTTTTGCAAAGACCATGACTTGCTTGTGAATTGAATTTGAGAGGGGGAATGCTGTGTTAATTTGTCAGCCTCACTTTCTCCTCCAGAGCCATCTGGATCCAGTGGCCAAATATAGATCAGGGCAACTAGAGATGGCTATGGATGGCAATCAGGATTAAGTGACTTGCTCAAGGTCACACAGCTAGTAAGAGTCAAGTGGCTAAAGCCAGATTCAAACTCCCATCCTCCTTACACCAAGATCAGTGCTATATCCACTGTGCCACCTTAAGCTTCCCTCTTAAATATTTCATTACTAATTGACTGAATCTTACTGCTAAATATTGGAAATAGAAATTTAAAGAATTTTAAAATCCTTCCTGAGCTATTTGCAGGGTATACTGGAAGAACGATATTAGAAGCCAGGAATTCTATTAGAAGGCTGATAACTACAGTCCTGGGAGGAGATGATGAGCACTTGCCTTGGGATGGTAGCACTCCAATTGATATGGGAAGAAGATTTGTAAGGGAATAGAAAATTAAAATCATATTTTGTGGTCCTATTGACATGAGAAGAACATAGTAGGATTGGGAAGTGACTGAGAAGTTACAGAGATTGTGTCCCCAAAATGTCATCATGTGACCACCATCTCAAAGGAATTACAGGATACGGAAATCAATAATACAGAAATCCCATGATGGGTAATCCTTAGGGAACAGTTCATCTTTCTGCTGCCCTGATTCTTTTCTTTGACACATGCTCTAACTCTCCAAAGAAAATGACTCAGGTTGGGTTGAGGAGACTGTTTGAGGTCTCGACAGATTTAAGACCTCCTGTGGAAATTTCTTTCTTCATGGAAATGTGATCCCAGGGAAAGGAGGAAGAACATGTTTAAGATACTCTTCATCTATTTATTCAGAGGAGAAAAGAGAATGATGTATTTTTTAAATGAGAAAATTTTATTATTATCATTATCATTATTATCATTATTATTATTATTATTATTATTATTATTATTATTATTATTATTATTATTATTATTCCTTATTCCATGTGACTTACCCAGGATGTATATATTTGGAAGACAGATTGTCTCAATGCAGTGGTTAAGTTGTAGTCTTCAGAACTGTGATGTGTCTGATGGGCTGCCCACATGATGTTCACCTCTGCAAGACACACAAAGAGGGAGAGCCCTGAGAAGGACAATGAGGAAGGGAAAAAGTTCCACTATCTCCCATTGTGCATATCCATCGTTCACATGGAAGGAGGGAAAGCTATACTTGTCTTAGTCAAACTAAGTTCATAGGAGTATTCAATAAAACAAAATTTATAGAATGCTAAGAAGAAGATTAAAAGGAAGAAAAGAATTAAAGGAAACAAGGAGTTTATTCCAGGACCCTTAAGGGTTTCTCCCTGTTTTAGACAGTAAAAGCAATAGTAGTAGTATTATTATTACTCTACTAGTAATACTACTAATATTAGTATTATTCATAATAGTAATAGTAGTAGTAGTAAAAGAACTATTTTCCTATTGTAATGATAGTAATAGCAAATAGTAGTATTATTCTACTAGTATTAGTATTAGTATCAATAGTAGTAGTAGCAGTAGTAGTAGTAGCAGCAGCAGCAGCAGCAGTAGTAGTAGCAGCAGCAGTAGCAGTAGTAGTAGTAGTAGTAGTAGTAATAGTATTAGCAGTTGGACAATTTTCCTTTTTGGCAATAGTACTAGCAGTAGTAGTAGTAGAGGAACTAGTAATGAGATTGTTAGTAGCTGTAATAGTAGTACTAGTCCTACTCATGGCATGTTTTTGGAGTATGACTAGAATTACAGACTCAGAAATACTAGGAAATTTACATATTTATTTTACAGATGAGAAATCCAGGACAAAGGGAGAAAGTTGCCCCCAGTGAGAGCAAGGTCCAGGTAAACAACCTTATCTCAGTGTCTGGTCTACTAAGTAGGCATCTGCCATCAGTTGTACCCTCAAGGGACCAGCCCTTAGGCCAGGATCCATAGGGGTTACACCCTGGCCAGCATTACTCCCCCCCTCTAAGGATGTTTGTGTATGTCTTAGAGGAAAGGACACATCTCCATTTTTTTTCCTACTTACACTCCAGCTTCCCGCATAATACTTAGCATTTAATAAATTCTGAAATGTTGGTTGGATTGCACTGAGTTGGAAGCTTCCTGTCTGGATGCAGTAGGTACCCCTTGGGCTGCTCATACCTCCAGATTTAAAGGTGATTCAATAGTATTCAGGTCAGGGTGGAGGAAAAACCTGGAAATTCCTTCCATACTGAAATGTCTATCAGCCAACAACCTCCCAAGTTCTCTGTTGCCTAAAACTACATAAAAATGTTCATCTCAAAAGATACTTTTAAAAAAGAAATGCAACTAAAGATAAACATATATGTACAATTTTCACATATATGTTCATACATATACACACATGACCACAGCTCACCAAAATATTAAGGCAATGTGTCATTGACATGCCTCCATATCACTTTTCCCCCTTCAAATGTAAGAAGAGACATGGACATTCTTTTATTTTCCCTCTGTATGTTATGAGGTGGAGTTTTAATTTGATCCCAGGTTTTCATACAAGACTCCAATGGGTGGAGTCCCCTTCTTATAACCCATTGTGTCTGCCAGGAAAATATTTTCAATGGAAGTTCCACAAAAGAGAGCACATCCACATTGTGCATGTTGAGTATTTTCCTTTCTTCTGTGCTCTATCCCTTACTCCAAGCTCTAGGTATCCCAAGATACTGGTCAAGGTCCTTTTCTTCAAAATCCACAAAGATGGAAAAGATCCATAGGGAGCTGGTGATTGTTTCTGTGCCAGCAGAAAGCACAAAGTCAATCATTTATTTAGGCATGCCTGCCCAGGAATGGAGCTTTGGCATTGAGAGCAAGAAAAAATGCTGGGTGGTCTTTGGATCTGGGGAATATAGGGGACTCCACTGCCATGGTGGAGCACTGTGGTTTGTTACAGACTTCTGGATAAACCTTGATATGGTTCATCTTCCAGAAACCCATGTAGCTTTTGTTGTCCACACTTGAGTGAGGGCGGGGGAGGAAACTTCTGAGTTGGAGGCTATCAAGTGAAGGCTAGTCAAGTCTTTGTAACCTCATTTAGGGTGTTATTGGCAAACCTACTGGTGTGATTTGCCATTTCCTAGTCCAGTTCATTACAAAATGAGTAAATTGAAGCAAATAGGGCTAAATTACTTTCCCAAGGTCACATAACTAGTAAGTACCCGAGGCTGGATTTGAACTTAGGAAGATGTCTTCCTGGTGATATATTCACTGCAGCAAACATATGTAGGAGCTGTGAGGAAGGGGTTCATTATCTGACAATATAGATGGGTGGCCAATGGAGCTGCAGAAGACTATTCATATTTCAATTCCATACTATCTAGGCTTCATTGGTAGATAAGACAACACTCTTCAGTCATAGCAAGTGTTTGAGTAAAACAGTAAAAGAAACTCTTTGTGTCTGAAGGAGAGGGGACTTCAGTGTTGCTGCCCTGATATCCATCTCTGACCTGGCCTAAAAAGGAAACCTTAGGAAACGTGCCCATTATCAGTAGAAAGAAACATATAGAAACTAAAAGCATCCATCAATGAACCAATTGGGTGGTGCCATAGACTCATCTTCCTGAATTTAATCTAGCCTTCAAAATGCACTATCTATGTGACCCTGGCATCCTGTTTACCTAAATTCCTCATCTATATAATGAGGTGGAAAAGCAAATGGTGAATCACTCCAAGTATCTTTGCCAAGACCATGCATCTCTCACCAAGACTGGACCCCAGGATGGGATGGCTAAGAGTTGGACATGACTGAAACATTGAACAATAACAGTAGTGCCCTGAGGGTAGCTAAAGATTCCAAGAGGAATGGGTAAGAAGAAAGAATTTTCCATGTATGGGAAACAACCAATAAGGTCGAAGAGATTTGATTAGATGAGAGAAAGCATTGATTGAATGTTTATCATATCTTGGACATTCTGCTGTGTTGTAAATATAAATAAAAATTAAAAATACAGTCCCTGTCCTCAAGGAACTTACATTCTAATGAGAAAAGACAACACCTACAAAATGAAAAAAGAGTCCGAAGAGTGAAGAGGTAGAAGTAAATATGGGTGAACTGACATGGAAATTTCCTCAAATGAAAGATCAGGAGAGAAGTCCACCATTGAAGAACAAGTCCAGCATGAGGAGCCCATTCAAAGGTGGGGGGGGGGGGGATTTTGTGGATTTACATGCCAGAGTCTAGTTTCTAGCAGGTCCTAGAGACATTAAGGAAATACTGGAGTTTATCTATCAATCAGGTGAGTGACATGGTCAGTATTGCCTACAGTAAAAAGGGAAGATTGCCATCAGTAGAGAAGAGTAATTGAAACGGGGATATGCTTGAGGCAGGAAGGCTTACTGGAATGCTATTGGAGCAGTCCAGACCAAAGATGTGAAGACCTTCACTAAGATTAACCCATGTGAACAAGGAATGTTGGAAAGGCAAAAATGCCAAGATTTAGCAAATGGTTTGCTATATGGAATGAGTAAGAAGAATTGAAGGTAACATAATGCTTACAAAATTAGATTAAAAGAAATGATGGTGTTCTCTACAGTAATAAAGAAGTTGGAATGGACGAAGTTGGGTATGGGGAGGCATTACAAATTCTGTTCAGAATATGTGAATTTTGAGATGCTGATGGGACTTTAGTTTCAGGGTGCTAGATTTGGAGAACAGCTGTTAGATGAGTCTGGATCACAGAAGGGAAATGATGTGCAGTCATTCTGGAAAGATTTGGATACCTTAGGATTCCAACTCAGGAAGGAAAAGATACTTTAGCAGCAAGGTATGTTAGTCAAAAAAGCCAAGACTAACCACTAAGCTCTACTGAAGTGTCCAGCACCCTGATCTGATGATTCTTCTTTGGGGTACCCTTCTCAGAGCTGGGCATCCCTTTTATACAGATTCTTGATAAATCAGAGAAAGTTCAGGGGAGAGAAAGCAACTTGTGGAAGGACCTTGTATTCAGGCTCAAAGAGGATTCCTTAAAGCAACTGGAAATGTTTATTCTGGCTGAGAGACTTGTGGACTGAGGGGATGGGGGAGAAAGGAGATGAAATCTGTCTTCTTGCATTTGAATGGTTATCCCTAGGAAGCACCAACAGTCTTGTGCTCCTCAATGCCAGAGGGCAGAAACCCGAAGCTGGAAACTAGAAAGAGGATTGTGTAAGTGAAAGCTTCAATGATCATTCCATTATAGGTGGAAGTTTTCAAGCAAGGCTAGGCAAATGCTTCTTGGGAAGGAAGTGGAGGGATTTGGGTTGAGTTCAGTGGCTTCTCAGGCCCCTTGAAAGTGTAAGCTTCTCTGTTCAAACTCAGAAATTCTCTGAGTTGAACTGTGGCTGGTCCTGGGATTTTTTGGTTTTGGGAGCTTTTCTTTTAGCTTTTCAAACTTCCTGTAGTGTGGGTCATTAACCTCTTCTAATAAGTGCCCTTCACTCCTCCACTTCGACTTCTAGGCCCTTCATCATCCTACCCCCTTTTCCTGACATCACAAATAGAAGGCTTTGAAAAAGTTGAAGCCCTTAGGGAATTATTTATTTGTTAATGCTATTTTAATGCAGCCAAGCTAATGTGCTCACTAGGGGATGGGTTCTTCAGGTGAGTATCAAACGCAGGCTAATGACCTATGGGCACCCAACTTCCTCATGACCTCCACAGAAGCTCAGGGAGTGAACAAAGAATCTGAAGAGGTGGAGGTTAAAAACCTGTCTCTTTGGTTGTTTTAAAAGCATTTACTTCCGATCACAAACTGTGTGTAACACAAGCCCTCACCCAATGAAGCCCAGCTGTGCAAACAGGGAACCGTAACTGGATCTAACTGCTTCACCTCAGGCAGTTTTTTTTCAGTATTAGGAAAGGTTTAAGCAGGAATCTGGGATTTTTTTCCTATGTATGTCCATGTTAGGTGGATTCTGATGGTTCTCAGAGAGAATTGTCCAAGATGTATTTTAATGGTGAGCTGCAGATACCTAAAGATCCTTCATGAACAATCAGGAGGAGCTGGAGGATGCTCCCAAGAATGTACCACCCTTCTCCAAGGGCTGCTCAAATGAGATATTTGGAAACACAATGAGACCAATCTGGAAGAGGTGAAAGAGCTATTGTCTATTATAAATATTTTTAAAAAAAATTTACTTTGCAACATGTGAATACTACTTTGCCTATAGGAAATAAGGTTCCTAGACTCAACAGAATGAACAACCATTCAAGTTTTTAACAGATTAAAATGATTTTGGGAAACAAGTGTGTAGTTAAGCGTCACCTACAAAAAAAAGGAAATTTTGTCTATCAATTAAATTCCTTGGTGACACAAGATCATAAATCCTGTGTTCATCTATCCTTACTATATAACCTACCTTCCCTGAGTTCATTGGGGATAGGTGCTGCCTTGCTTTTGTCTTGCTATCCTGAGCATCTAGAAGGGGGTTTCACACATACAATAGGTGTTTAAAGAATACTTGTGAATTGATTGGTCCTAGTCATGTTTAGTTGCTCTTCATTTTCATCTCGCTATCCGATGGCAGAATCCATTGGCACGACAGAGGATGAGATATGATTCATGCAATATTGGAAGGTCAATAGAGATTCTTAAGGTTAATATAAAGTCAGCTATCCTTTAAACATTTTCATTCAAGTAAATTAAACACATATTCATTTAATCCTGAAATACATTTTGCTTTTTCATTCATTGCACAAATACTATTTAACAAATAAAGACTAAGAAAAATTATCATGTGAATTTTTAGAAATATTTTACCAAGATACTCAATACTTATTAATTAGCCTACATGAGAAACAACAGGAGTTGACAAGGCAGACAAAGGGAGACAAAGAATTGTAGAGAGAGACAAAACTGAAGATTCACCAGTTCTGAAGCCTCCAAAGTGATTTGTGTAACTCTAGATAAAGAGATTCTTTTTTTCTCATGACAACATATTAAAGTTTAAATTTTGAAATAAGATAGCATTTCCCTTTTTGTATTAATTATCCAGTTCAATTATTTTACTTAGTTCCCTCCCTTTACTTTCTTAAATTGACAAAGTGCTTGCTCTTCTTCATGAGGTCATGGTTAAGAATAAGGCCCACATTTTTCCTGGGAGATGCTTGAAGCATTGAATTGAATGGAGCTGTCCAAAGAAGGGACCACGTGTTCCTCCTGCAACCATGGACTCAAGGTCTGTAATTCCTCCCCATGTCTCAGAACCCCTTTCTAAGTGGGAGCAGTTAAAAAATTGCCAGAGGACACGCAGATAAATAAGTATGATCTGACTCTGATTCTTTTCTCACCTAGGTCTTTGAGATATTAATAGAACCCCCAAATATTGAAATTGGAAGAAACTTTAGAAACAAGTGTCAATCCAAGCCCTGGAGCTGATTGGGGAATAAAGAAAACACTAGGAAAGAAGGTGGGAGGGAGGAACACAAATTTAATAAGCATTTTCTCTGTGTCTGTCACTGTATAGGGAGCTTTACAGATATCACTTGATCCTCAAAACAACCCTGAATGGGGGATTATTGTAGCCCTATTTTATCGTTGATGAAACTGAGGAATGTCTTGCCCAGAATCATCCAGTTATTAAATGATATCTACGGCTAGATTTGAACTCAAGTCTTTCTAATTTCAGAGCCAGTATTTTTCCTGTTGATTGATTATCTCCCTCTGAAGAACACTTATTGGTACAACTAAAGTTAAGGTGGACTTCTCAATCAAAGCATCTAAAGTGGCTTCACTGAGCTAATCACCTAGAATGCAAAAGAAGCCAAAGATGGTACCTGCCCCTCAAGGAGCTTACAATTCAATGGAGGAAATATCCTAACCCCCCCCCCCCCCAAACAAACAAACAGGCACAAAGAAAGATATGCACAAGTTAAATAGGAAACAATTAGCAGAGGGAAGGCACCAAATTGAGACAAGATGGGAAAGGCTTCTTAAAGAAGGTGGAATGGTAATTGAGACTTATTGGAAGCTAGGAAAGACAGTACTTAAGAGCAGAGGAGTGAAAGTCTTCCAGACATTGGAAATAGTCAGAAAAAATCCCCAGAACAGAGAGCTGGAGTGGCAGAATGCCAATGTCAGCAAATTGAGGACTACTGAGAGGGAATAAGATGTAAGGAAAGTCGGAAGGTAGGAGGGGATCAGGTTATGAAGGACTTCAAATGCCAGAAAGAACATTTTGCTCTGAGAGGCAATAGGGAACAAATGGAACTTATTATCTAGGAGGCCGACATGAACAGTCCTGCATTTTAGGAAGATCACTTTAGAATGGAGGATGGATTGGGGTGAGGAGAGACTTGTGTCAGGGAGACCCGCCAGCAGCTATTACAATGATCAAGGTGTGAGGTGATGGGGGTTTACACCAGGGTGGCGGCTCTATGAGAGGAGAGAAGTGGGCATATTTGGGAGATATTGCAAAGGTGCAGTGGCTAGCCCTTGGTGCCATCTTGGATCTAGGAGAGATAGTGAGAGAAAGTTAGGAGTCCAAGATAAATTCTGGATTGTGAGCCTGAGTGAAGGAGGGAGGGCATATACCCTCACAGTAATGAAGAAGATAGAAGGCAGGGAGAGTTTAGGGGGAAAGATAATGAGTTCTGTTTTTGAACCTGCTGAGTTAAGTGGAGACCTCAGGGCAGCTTACTTGCTGGTCCTATATCCATGACTCTACTTCTGTCTGATATCTGTCTGATATCTGATATATTCAATGACTTGACCTTCAATAATATATCCCTTGACCTGCTGCCTGGGATCCTAGCCCTGCTGTCAGATGGGCGTGCTATAGAGGAATTCTGAACAGTCTATATAATGGCTTCTTCCTCATCTGCTTCTCAAGAAAGGAAAGTACCCAGGGTGATATTCTGAGTCTCTTAATTGTCCAGGATTATAAAGTGTACCCTAGTGAATCAAAGTCACTCCAAAAGACTTTGGAATCAGCTAGTCATAGTAGGGAAACTGAGAAGTATCTTTACAAACTTGGAGAGAAATTATCTTACAAGTTTGGAAGGAAATTAAACCATTGGGGACATCAAAAACTAAAGATCATCCAGCATCTGGCTGAGTGGGTTGGTCTTTGTTGGGATTGTCTTTTTCTGAAGGGAGAACAATGAGAGAACCAGCCCTACCTGATGACAACATAGTCTTCCCCATCTTTAAACTTCTATTATGCAAGAGACAGAGCCCTGTAACATCTTGTGCATGCATCCACAGAATGATGGAAATAATTGGCATTTATTGAGGTCTGAGGTACCAATTACATGAGAAACTCAAAAATCTCCCCCTCCCCTGTCCTAGCTTAGTCATGCATGACTAGCAAGTGAAGCAGAGAAATTAATGGAGCTGAACTAAAGAGACCAAGATTAGTAACAGATCCAAGCTATCATAAAACGTCTAATTGTACCATTCTGTCCTCTGTGGATGACAATAGATATGTGCTCATTCTTTTGCTCATTGAATGAATTAGCCATGTCATCAATATTATCATCACGATGTCAGAGGCTTCCTGCAGTGAAGGAATGGGGTGGTTCCACCTGTTCTTTCTCTCCTCTACCTGCCTATTCGAGCTTCCAACCCTGATCCCTGACAAACCTCAGAATCCCAATTTCTCCCATAAAAGGGAGTACTTTGGCCAAGCCTAAAGACTTGTGTTCAACATATTTTACAAAAGATCTGCTGCAATGGGGGGGGCGGGGCATTATTTGAAGATTTCACCACATTTCCCTTTTCTCATTTCCATGTTTGGTGAAAAGCAAACACTACTTTTTTTGCTCCAGAGGAGTGAACCAAACCCATGGTCCTTCCCTTCTTGAGCTCTCTTCTTTCCCTTCTGACCCAGTATTGCTTCTGGAGATGTAGACCCTAAAAGAAAACCTTTCACCTTGGGCAGAAGAGGCAGCTCTTCTGGACCAACTAGGAGCCTCTTTCCAAATACCTGTCAAGGAGGTGGAAGGCCAAGCATGGCCTGCCACATGAAAGATTCGGACTAGTGACTTGACATCATCACCACCACTATCATCATCTTCAACAGTAGCAGCAGCCTCATCAGTAGCATTTCTATAGTGGTTTAAGGCCCGCAAAGCCCTGGAAGTTCATTATCTTTCTTTATTGTCATAATTACTGTGACAAGTAAGTGTTATTATTTATTAATTCCATTTTACAGATTAGGCAACTAAGGCAGAGATTCAGGGATTTAGCAAGGGCCACACAGCTAACCAATGTCTGAGGCAGGATGCCAACTCAAGTCTAGTGATCTATCCATGGGCTAACTAGATGGTAAAAGCTTTTACTAAGCAACTATTGCAGATTAGGTGCCATGTCTGCTAGCCAGGGTACAAAGATTTAAAAAAATAGTTATTGATATTGTGCCATTTGGGGGCATCATAGGGATAAGCCTGAATTTTGAATGTGGATCACTTGAACTTAGTCATTTTGATTTAACCAGATTCTGCCAGGAGGACTGCACAGGCCTGGTACCTCAGCATCTGGCTGAGTTATCATAAAGACACTCAGCTTTGATTCTATTGCTTCCTCTTGACCTTGAATTCAATGTTATCATCTACTTGTCTATGATGCCTTTCATAACTCTTGGGTCTTTCAAGACTACAAATCCCTTGTCTGGATACTTCCCCATATGTATTGGATTTCCCTGCTATAAGGAAGCTCTTTGAGGGGTCTTTCTCTTGTCTTCATATATTCATATCACAATACCTAGCATCCAGCAGGCACATAACAAGTGTCGATTCATATAAATATCTACATTGGGAACTGGTAGAGGATGCTTACGAGTAATGGTGCCACCTTAATGAATTCCTTTGGCAGAACTCTTGCTGTTGGACAATATTGGAGGAACAATAGTCCAAAAAGATCTCAGCGTTCATCTAATATATGCTCTTGACGTGCCCCCCAAATAATAACTATGTAGAAATTAGTTGTGTACTCTAGTCACTGTGATCAAGGCCTTGGTACCCACTAGTCAACATCATTCACAGAACATTACGTGCATATCCATCCATGGGAGACAACATACAGGATTTGTCATCTGCCCTACAGCAGCTCCCTCCTTTTTGTGTGGTCTTCTTTGTTAGAGTAGGAACCCCTTCAGAACAGCAATTGTCTTTTTTTTTCAGCCAGGGGTTGTCACGGTGCAGAGACCACTGGTCCTGGAGGAAGGGAACACCTGAGTTCAAATTTGAACTTAGATATTCACTAGTTATGTGACCCTAGGCAAGTCATCACCTCCCCTAGACTCAGTTTCTTCATCTTTACAATGGTACTAACAGGCCCAACTCGGGGGGTTCTTGTGAGGATCAAATAATAAAATATTTGTGAAGTGTCTGACACTGATCATCAATGCTGATTTCCTCCCTCATACATTTATTAGATTATTATGGAATTAGCAGCTAGATAATTTAGGGGATAGACTACTGCCCTTGGAGTCAGGAAGACCAGGGTTCAAATAGAGCCTCAATCACTTACCAGCTATGACCTAGGAAAGTCACTTCATTTCTCTTTTCTGTTTCCTCAACTGTAAAATGGGATTTTCTACATCTAATCAGAGGTCCTATTGTTTTACTGGCTATCTCCATTATCCTAATAAGTCCCACTACACTTGCAGTCTCCTTTAAAATATATATTCTTCCTAGACAAAATGCTGGGTAGCCTACCCCAATCTTAAACTTTGGAAAGTAAATTTATTTTTAAAACCCTAGTGAAAGACTTTATATGCATCCCTATAAAATTTCATCTTATCCAATCCAGGCCAAAATTGTGTCCCGACCAAATTCTTTTTGAATCCTGCTTTTATTATTCAGGGGATGAGCTCCCTGAACTCCCCAGCCCCTTCCCACACACCTCCACAACTTGGTGTGTCTGACACTTCCTACATCCGGTCTTTGGACAAGAACTTTGATTTCTCTCTACCTCAATTTCCACATGTATAAAACATGAATACAAGTAAGCACTCGAGTATCTCTCTAGCCTCTAATAAAGATGGAGTGACTGGGAGTATTGTGGGGCTTTGAGCCCTGCCAGTTTTATTAATTTAAAACAATGACAACATCAAGATTGCAGGGAATGCTCAGAGTAGAGTAATGGCAGGCATTTGGGTAGTACAGCAAGGTGGCAAAGGACCTGTTGTCTGTTCATTTGATCTCCGGGCAAACCTGGAGGCTCTTATTAAAGATGTTCCAGATAGTTTAGAGAGGAGTAAACTGAGACTGATCAGTAGTTTGCCCCAATACACTGCCCCAAAAGTACATTTTGAACTCAGATTTTCTTGACTTCATGATCAACAATCAATAACTTTATATTTATTAAATAACCGCTATGTGCATCCTTTAAGCTAAGGGTTAAGGGTACATAAAAAACAAACAGTCCCTGCCCTCAAAGAGCTTACCATCTGCAACAGCACTAAGGTTCTTTCCTGGTCCAAGGACAAACCACTAGAATATCAGAACTAGGAGTGCGTATAGGAATTATCCATAGAAACTTCCCACCACAAACAAGGTGACTGGGTCCCAAGTCATTGCTCTTATACTATCTTTCTCAGATGCTAGTCTTTGGTGGAACCTGGAACTAGAACCCAGGACACCTGACTAATAGTCTGGCATTCATTTCACTCAAAGTTTATGAAGGCAGATTGGAAAGCACACTGATACAGGATCCAGGTACCAGGGCCAAAGCTTGCTGTTGATGCTTACCGGGTACCTTCATGACTTTGGACACCTAGACTAACAAACCTGGGCCTCTATTGCTCTATCCATGAGGAGAGGAATGGGCCTCTGACATTCTCCATCTTCCTATCCAAAGTCTTATGAACCATTTTCCATAATTCACAGTTATTACAAAGCACCAGAGTAAAAATTTAAAGAAAACATTCCATTCTCTGTTTCCAAAATGGATTTCACAAACAAGCAGAGTGATCTGGACTTCTCAACCAGGAGGAAGAGTCTTTGGATGAGAGTGGACAAGAGGACTTGCATTGATTGACAGGCCCTCCTGTGGCATCTATGAAGCAAGCTTGTGGGGAGACAGCAGGAACTTTTGCTGTGTTGTATTTGGAACAAGGGTTCAGTTAATTTGTCTCCTTCACTTACAAGAGCCAAGAATAAATAATCTCCTAAGGATGAGAAGAGATCCACAGAAGGAAATCCACAGGAAGGCAGAACAATGAGGAAATGATCAGAGGGAGAGGGCAAGAACAGGACCCACCATGACAATGGTCATGTACAAGGTGGTGGCCGTCTGCCTGTCTTTATTCGTCCCTCATGGAACCCAGTTGAGTGGAGTCCAATTATCCTGTAAATAACAAACAGAAGTTCCCAGGATAAAGCCTGCACTTCACTTCATTTATAGCTTCCTGAAAGAAAATGACGACTTAAGGATGGCCTTGCCACTTAACCCTGTGCTTAGAAAACAAGTTTTCTTGCTTCCTAGCCAAGGAGTCTATGGTTTACTTCAAACACTTTCAGTCCCCAATGAATTTGTCAGCCATTAACGGAGAAGAAGAAAACAAGAAAAGCGAAGATGGACAGACTATCCCCAAACAGTCCTCTCTGCATATCAGTTTTTTTGGAGCTAAGTGCTGATGTCTCTCAGCCATAGCTATGGCTTTGCTTATGGTTTTTCTGTTTCAGGAATACACACACACACACACACACACACACACACACACACACAAACACACACATATATATATATATACATATATATATATGCATGTGTGTCTAGATGTATATATGTATGTTTGTACACATATGTGAAAATAATGTGTTTAGTAGTTGACTGTGGCCAAAGAGTTTCTATGCATAATTCCTATGCTCCTTGCTAGTTCTGATATTCTAGGCATTTGTCCTTGGACCAGGAAAGAACCTAGTGCATTGAATAAACTGTTGCAGATGGTAAGATCTTTGAGGGCAGGGACTGCTTTTTGCCTTTTAGGTATCCTTAGTGCTGACTTCTGGGGAAATAGAAAGCGTTCTTAGCCCCGGTCTATTTGCTTGTTTTTTGTTTATTGTTATTTAACTCTTCCTTTCAGATGGGGCAAATAACTGGAATTTCATTCACCAGGTATTAATCTGACATATTTAATAGTTAGTTTTGAGCATAATAATGCTATTTGTCCTTCATTCTTGAAAAAGCCCATGAGAGCAGGGAGGTGAGCATATGATCATATGAATGAAATTTGAGTGGGGGGATGGCATTGCTGTGCTGTCACCAGCCTCGGTTTCACCATCTGGGTCCAGTGGTCAGATATGAATCAGGATTATTGGAGATGGCCCTGAATGTGACACAGTCAGAGTTGAATGACTTGCCCAGGGGCAAACAGATAATAAATGTCAAGTGTCTGAGGCTGGATTTGAACCCTGGTCCTCCTGACTCCAGGGCTGGTTGTACTACCTAGAAAAAAATACAAAAACTAGTACCAAATAGTCTTCACAGAGGGTACATTCTAATCCCCTTAATGGTTTTCAAAATATCCAGTATTCCCTGACCAAGTCATTCCTTGTTGGGTAACTTATTTCGCCATTTCCTCCTAGACATATGGAGGTTATATGATTTATAAGTAATTTGAAGTTATCCTGTCAGAGTCACTTAATTTGCCACAAGCATAGCATGAATTTAAGAAGCAGCACCCCACACATGTGATTCATTTCTCATTTGGGCATGTTGTTAGGGTACCATCTCCTCTCTGAATCTCTGCTTGCATGCTTGGCTCCATCATTGAGGGCAAAAGTTAAATCTCTTTAAGGAAATCTCATGAAAATTATGTTCATGTTCTCCTCTGTCAAATGGGTATGAGAATTCTGTATGAGAACCAGGAATTGTGTCAACCGATAAAATGTTTTTCAGTAATTTTAGAATTTCATTATATTTTCTGCTATCTGTATAAATGTTCTTTTAATACAAAGAATTATAAGAGGATATTTTAATTTAAGTTTGAAAAATCACACTTTTCATCCTACCTTTTTAATGTACACAATGTATTGTGTCAATTGATATGACTTGGGCCTTCAAGACACTTGTCAGTTCTGGTCCTTCTAGTGTCAAGGGGAGGCCTGAACTTTCAAGTCTCAAATGACGATGAATGCCAATCTGTTGTACTTTGGTTTTTAGATGAGAAGCCAAATTTTCGGGTTGATTTCTAACTTTCAAGATGCAGAATGAAACTGGAGAAGCATAGCACGTTTGTATGTTCCAGAAAGGAGCAGGGATCTTGGTGTTGGATGTTTTCCCCAAACTCCCTGAAGTGCTCCTTACAAAAGTACATTAAATATTATCTTAGAGTGCAGTGTTATTGGTGTGGTCTATGGGTGAGCCAATTGGAGAAGCAGCCAGCAACTGGGATTCAGTTACCAGCCTTTTCAGTGACTGGGGATGCGAAACTACCACACAAATTATTCAATTTGTCTGTATGACATTTGCCCAATTTTATAAATAAAGGAAAGTCACAAAAGCTAGGGAGAGATTTTTTTTTAAAACGAACAACAAATAAGCTTTAGGTCCTCTAATAAAAAGATTTTATAAAGACATACTGCAGCATGGATAACATATCATCTGAGAGAAGAGGCCGCATAGAATGTGTAACTCAAATCTTAAAAATATGTTAAAATTGTTTTCAAATGCAATTTGGGGGAATACTATTTTTTTTACAAGCCATTGGGATTAAGTGACTTGCCCAAAGTTCCACAGCTAGCTAATCATTAAGTGTCTGAGGTCATATTTGAACTCAGGTCCTCCTGACTCCAGGGTCCATGCTCTATCCACTGCGCCACCTAGCTGCCCCAATATTCTTTTTAAGAAAGATGGTACAGAACAGTGGATAGACTACTTGACCTGAAATCAAAAAAAACTTTAGTTCTAGTCTGACTCAGATGTAGGATATAAGTGTCTTGTCATCTCCCTGGGCCTCAGTTTGCTCATCTGTAAAATCTAGAAATCTAAATCAATGATTTCATGATGTCAGAAAACCATCACTGGAAAGTGAACTTTTCTGCTTTCCTGTCACTTAAAAAAAGTAGCATAAAACACCCCCCAGGTCTCAGTTTCTGTTGCTATGAAGTGAAGTAAATAGACCTGAGGATTGCTTAGATCACTTTGCAACCTAACATGCAGTGGATATAGATATAGATACATGCATATACATAGATGTGTGTGTGTGTGTAAAAAGACTATATTCTAATTTCCAGCTAGATTATTTTGTATGTTTACATCATCATGGAATACATGGGAAGAAAGCTGAATGAGATGACCCTAGTTCAAACTTCACCTCTGACACTTGACATAAATGGCCTTGAGAAGTCACTTAGGGTTAATATCTTGATTCTACTTTCCTCATCTATAAAATGAAGCAAATATGGTGGATGGAAAATAGTGTGACCTCTGAGGCTCCTCCCAGTCTTAATCCACTCCAAAACATCCACAGCCTTAGGCGACTCTTCAAATCCCCTGAATTTTAAGCTAGGATGGGCAACAAGGAATGGACACCATATGTTTATGACTCACCACCAGCATTTGGTTAGGGAAATAGCATGGCACATCATCATCATCATCATTGATTGATAGAATCTCAGAAATGGTAGTAGGAAGTCCGTCCAGAGCTTGGTCCCTGCCTCAGATCTTCACTGAATTGTTTAAGTTTATTCACTTCTCTTACTCCCTATTTTCCAATCTATTCAATAACAGTCCATAATAAAAATAACTATAATTATTCTAATAACCCATTACATATTCTTTTCATATTGCCAGCACTGTCCTTTACAATTATTATCTCACAATTGCCCACCCCAGGCAGATCTTATTATCATCCATATTTTACTGATGAGGAAACTGAAGCAGATAAAGATTTGTCTAGGGTCGCAGAGATAGATGGGACTGAATACTTCATAACTATTATCTCCCAACAACCCTGCAAGGCAGATTTTATTATTATCCACATTTTACTGATGAAGAAGGTGGGGCAGATAGATTTGTCTCGGGTCACACAGCTAGTAATGATCTGAAGCTAGATGTTGAATCCAAGGTTTTTCTGATTCCAGACCCAGCCAGAATTCTATCCCCTGCACCATGTGACTGTTTCAATATTGATTATATAAGTGGGAACCTCACAAATTTTTTTTTTTAACAAAGCACATTGCTCTAAAAGTTCTCTTGCATCCTAGCAAAACTTTGTGGTAGAATATGGATCCAGGCATTGGTGAGACCAAGAACCACATGCTTGGACACTGGACACACTGTAGGAGAGCTATCTCTCAGGGTCATTGGGTTGCCTCCATTGCCTTCTGGACAAGGCCAAGGGCAACCACAGGACTGGGGAGGTGTCCTCAGCTGGAGACCAGCTCCCATCAATAACCCAAGGGATCAATGACTTTGAAGCCTGTTCCTCTCCCGTCCTCCCTTGCCCTCAGCATCCAGACCCGGCCTGTGCTGGGAGAGGAGGAGGGGGAGCATGCATGCCGCTGCTTCCTCTGGTGATGTCATCTCTGATGCTGCAGCACATGTGAAACTGATTAGCTGTGAGCAAATTAGCATGTTCCTGGGCTGCCAGCTGATATGCAGATGTCCCGCGTGAAGCACTCCCAGACTCCAAGGCTCAATTAGATGTCTCAAAAGCCAAGCCTGGATCACTCAAGCCCCCTAAATCTCCGGCTCTGAGAGACTTTTCCTGGGTTAAACACCCTGAACATGGCAGGCTTGGGCTGTCTGAGAACACAGTTGTCCTGGAAGAGATGAGGGACAAACTGTGTGTGTGTGTGTGTGTGTGTGTGTGTGTGTGTGTGTGTGTGACACACAGAGAGAGAGAGAGACAGAGAGAGAGAGAGAGAGACAGAGAGAGACAGAAACAGAGACAGAGAGAGAGACAGAAACAGAACCAGAGACAGAGACAGAGACAGAGAGAGGTGAAGAAGGGTAAGGAAAATGAGAGAATGTGAAGAGAGGGAAAGGGAGAGGGACAGAGAAAAAAGAGAGAGGAAAGAAGGAGGGGAGAAGGAAAGAGAAGGAGAGGGAGGAAGGAGGGAGGGAGGGAAGGGGAGAGGAAGAGAGATAGGGAAAGAAGGAAAGAAAGAGAAAAGAAAGGAATCAAGGTGATAGAGCAGAGAAAAAGGGGAGAAGGGAGGGAGGAAGGAAGGAAGAGAGAGACAGAGACAGAGAGAAGGGAGGGAGTGAGGGGGGAGTAGGAGGAGGGGGGAGAGAGTCTGGGAATGTGTGTGAATTTTAGAGAATTCTCCTTTTGTTCTTTATTTCCAGAGGCTCTCTTCCCCTGCATTCTAGACTGTCTCACAGAAAGATTGATGCTCAGGGTCCCTGCAAGGAAACCCACAGGGCCCAGCTTCCTAGCAGCCTGTGGTCTCCTCCTCTCTCTCCACAGGACCCCACATATTTTGGCAGATGGTATTCAGACCGAAGGGAAAGGCTTTAATGGCAGGAGGGATGCCAGGGAAACCTTTTTCTCACAATGTTCAAAATTCTGAGCACAATCCTGATGATGCAGCAACATGGAGACCTTGGGTGAATGGGAAATGGTTGACCTTTAGCCAAAAGGCGCCAGCATTCATCCCTGAGTCAGGATCCTGGAGGAAAGGGCCCACTTCTCCCCAACTGCCTGCTTCCCCTTGGCCCAGGTAAAAATCCCAAATTGTGAACTCACAATTCAAACCTTTACCAGCCTGGCTCCAGGTCCCTTGCCAGTCTTCTTTCCTGACTCCCGTGAAAGACCCACTACCTTCTGCCCTCTCTGCTCCTCCACTCACTGCACAGGTTGTCCCCAAGCCCAGTCTTCTTCCTCCTCATGTCAGTCCTACAGGAACCCTAACTCCATTCAAAATGCAATTCAATCACCGTCTCCTAAATGAGGATCTCCTGTTATTCCAAGCCATTAGGACAATTCTCCTCTTGAAACTACTTCTATTACTTTACAAATCCACGTGTTTTTATTCATTTCTGTACATTTTCAGTCCATAGAAGAGGGAAAAAAGTTTTTGTGAACAGAAAATATTGCACTTTTGTATTTGGGTCCCCTGTGCCTATTACAGCATTAAAAGTTTAAAACATTTTTGCCTTGTTTAATGTTTAAAACTGCATTTTATTTTTGAAAAATATCTCCAGAAGGCAACTAGGAGTCACAGTGGTTAGAGCACTGACCTGCTCCTGACTCAGGTCAGGAGGACCTGAGTTCAAATCTGATCTCAGATACCTAATAATTCCTTAGCTGTGTGACCTTGGGTAAGTCACTTAACCCCATTGCCTTGCGAAAACCAAAAAAGTAAAAAAAAGAAAAAGAAAAAAAATATCTCCAATATGTACAGAGTATATGCATATAGGGAGAATGTATCTGGTAGAGCTTTGTGTAGGGAAGGGATATAGCCCCTTAGCTATAACTAAAGACCTTTCCATCCTTCCTGATACTGCTTCTTCCTAGATGTTTCCTCTTTCCTAACTAGACTTTGAGTTGGATATGTAGATAACTAATCCTGAATTGCCTCTCTGACTATCGGCCACCTGTGATCTTTGCAACACTGTCATCTGTAAAATGGGGATAATAATGCCACCTGCCTTTGTGGTAGTTGTGAGGATGATGTATTAATATTGCATAGTATTTTATATCATAGCTGTAAATCATGTTATAAAATAAAGAGCTCTATAAACATCCATTATTATCATTGTTTTGATTTTTATTATTCATTATTATTGGAAACTGCTAATTTTTTGTTTATAGTAAGAATTTAATAATTGTTTTTTCCTTCAGTCAATAATATTTATCCCTCAAATTTTAGGAAAAATTATTCTAAGAAAAAAGTATTATTTTCTGCCTGTTTTGGGATTAATTATATTTTGCATGTTTCAAAGCCCTTCCCAATGTAATCCTGTAAGATTACCTAGAATTGTAAGTTGAGTATCACAACATGAGCCCAATCCTGTGCAAAACTACAGGAATTTAACCTTTTGAACCCCAGTGTCACAGGGAGTCCATTTGCCAAATTTACTACAGAAATACCAAGTCACCCTCAAAATAGTTCAGCTAGCCTCTTTTGAGTCTCTCAGAGAGCTCCTTTTTTAAAAGTAAAAGATATGAAAGAAACTCTATATTACCCTCCCTCCTCCCCCAAAGAAAACCTACCCTAAACAAAAGCCACGTGTGTGCTAGAGTCATTCCTTAGATCACTAGTGTCCATCTTGTCTCTAAACTGACACCACCCAAGCTGCAATGGATCTATCAGTCATGAATCCAACTGCCACCGTTGGCATCTTTCCTGCCATAAAAAAGGAGGTTGAGGCTGTCATCATTAACATCCAAACTTCCTTTCAGCCTCCTTGAAACCACAAATCCCCTTGACTGACTTTATATTGCACTCATCATTGGATGGGATCAAGGCCAAAGGACATATCTTAATTTCTAATCTGGATTTGCATGGATGTATAGATATTGCGGGAATCAGATGGTGGAAGATGATTGGTGAAAGATTAAAGAAATATGGATCTCAGAGAAAAATTCTCCTTTAAGCATTCTTGCTCACTGCAGAAATGGGGAAAATAAAAATATAATCTAAAGGCACACAAAAGAAGAAAGATCACATCTTCTTCAAAGATCGGAAATGTCTTTCATCTCAGCATCTTTAAAGGACTTTACAAGTCGGCAAGAAACAGGGCCAAAATATGTGGAATAACTTGTCTCCTATCACATAGTAAATCAACAACTGAATGATAGTGATTTCCAACAGGAGAAGCAGGCTCAGAGAGGGAATCTAGTTACCCTTGAAAGAAACAGATGGCAGGTTAGAATCATCATTCTGAGGCATCCTAGATGCCCCAAGGTTGAGTAACGTTGCCTTTCTAAGCCTTAATTCCTGTGTCTGGAAACTAGTATAATACTATTTACTCTATATGCTTCATTGAATTGATGGGAGGAAAAGTGGATCTTTCCAGAGGATATGCAAACTAAATGGTATGGATGTGCTGCCAGGGCCAGGTAGATAATAGCCATTCCCGCCTGGTCAAGTAAGGTCACCTAACATGTGAGCGGCTTTCCTCACTGCCTCACTTCTTCACTTCTAGAAAAGCATATGGGCTTCTGGGTGGTGGATTATCCCTCTCTGAGACAATAGCTGGTTAGCATTCATGTCTTTGATCTCATCATAAACTGACTTTTCTATGTGTTTAATATGTTATATTCAGTCTGTCTTATTCCTTTATTCTTTCAATGACACTGATTTTTAATTCTTCATAATACTGACTATCACACATGCAACAATAGAGGCAAAGTATGGGTGTCAAAAGGTTAGGTCTTTATTCCAATGTAATGCTGGAGATCATTTGAAATTTTGTAGACTTTTCCCCAAGCCATTCTGCACACTCCACTCCAGCTAAACTGAGACTTATTTCATTTGCCATTTATTCCTTCTGTCTCCCTCTGTTAAATAGAGTGCTTTATCCAATTCAGGTGATCTTTATGAATTCTTATTTCGACATAACCGAAAAATGAGGAACTCTGGGTAATCCATCTTTTAGGTTTATTTTTTACATGCATAGATAGAATACTTACCTAGAATGGCAATAACCATAAAATAGGTATTCAGTATATAAAGAAACTTTGATTTCCTCAGTCTGGGTATGCAGGCACAATCTATACAGACTGGAATCTCTATAGGACTTAATTATTTCTTGAAGAATTTACCCTGCCCATAACTAACTCACCAGGGATAGACTCAGTCAGAAGGACCTGGGTCAGGAAGGTATGCATTTTGATCCAGACCCTGACACTTACTTGATGAGTAGATCTGAGTAGTTTGGTGAGAGGTGGATGTCAAAGCTGGATGAACAACCCTGAAAAAACATGGCAACCCCCCCATACCAGAGATGCTAATCTTCCCTGAACACTCTGTAGTAATAGTAGTAGCAGTAGTAGTAGTAGTAGTAGTAGTAGCAGCAGCAGCAGCAGCAGCAGCAGCAGCAGCACTAGTAGTAGTAGTAGTAGTAGTAGTAGTAGTAGTAGTAGTAGTAGTAGTAGTAGTTGTAGTAATAGTAGTAGAAATGCCAGGAGCAGAACAGAGATCTGTAGACAATGTTTGTTGATCTGACCAAGACTTTTGATGCTGTCAGTCATGAGGGCTTATAGAAAATAATGGCAAAATGTGGTTGTCCAAAAAAGTTCATCACACAAGGCAAGCATTCATATGAGGGTCAGAACATGCAATACAAGGACACTCTCAAAGTGTCTTCTGAAGCACTTTGAAATCAATGGTGAAACAGGAGAAACCCTAGCATAGGACTGTCTATGATGGCATGCCCACATCAAAGGATGCTTTGTGCTAAGTGAGCAAAGCAGAATTGAAGTAACTCAATAGAAACATGAATGCACACATTTAGAACCTACTCTATTTCAAAGGTTCATATGGACTATTTGTGTCCAACCTATGATGGAGCCTTCCAAGCTTGTATTGGTCTGCTTAGACATACAGTACAGTGATTGTACATTGACCCCAAAATCATTATGTCATTTTTGCACTCTTTGAGCATGAAGGACAACCAACCGACCAGTAGTGGTGGTGGTGGTGGGAGGAGGAGGAGGAGTAATTAGTATTTATTTAGCATTGTCTTACCTCATAACCCCAGACACATGATTCTGTGAATCTGCTATCTTACAGTAAATAACTTGCCATATTAGGACCTCCCTGGTCCAATGGATGACTGTCTCTAAGAGCGTATTACCTCAGGAAGCTCCCCCATCATGTTTCCCTTGACCACCTACTCTGCAGGCATTCTCTTGACAGACAGTCTTGATGACAGTCTGGCTGCCAACTGCAAGTCATTTCTACTACTTCTCACCCTCCAGGTATGGCATGCAAATAAACTCCACCTAAGGCCTTCTTCACACAATCTTTGTGACTTCAGGAACCAAAGGATCCATTGCTCTTCTATAAGTCTTTCTTTCTCCTATTAGAATGTAAGGTTTTATTTCCCATTCTGGGAATTAAAAAATGTTTCTAGTCCTAAACACAGTGCCTAATATACAATGACTAGATAAAATAATTTTTAAACATTCATTTATGCTGCCTAAAACTTCATATTTTCTCTCCATCACCTGCCCCATTCTTGATTATTCCACCAGAGGGCAGTACCATCATCTCTGATATTACAAATTAGGCGTTCCAGGGTAAACATTAGTTCATTCTCCAACCTCCTTCACACATGCATTGCTACCAAAACTTCTCACTTTCTATACAATAACTTAGATTTCTTCAACACAACGTATCCCAATATCAGTTATTGCCTCATTTGAACTGAAATCACGTCTCTCTGAGGAGTTACAATCAAGCCACTGCACCGAGATCTCCCCCATTTATTTCATATTATTCAGTAATTCCCATGCCTTTTGAGATGGTGATGGGATCATTTTCATCCTTTACTGTACCCAAATTTTCTTGCCCAGTCTGGGTATAGAACTGATGTAATGACCCTTTGATCCAAACACTTCTCTTTCGCTCTCTCCGTGTTTGACTTAATCTCAACCCCTATATAATCACCCTGCTATAGATTTTATATATATATATATATATATATATATGTATGTATGTATATATACACAACCTACATCAATTGGGGTATCTATTGTTCTCTAACTTCAATTGAAGGTATCAGCATTCTCCCTGTCACTTACATTTTCCACCTCATGATCATATTTGTCTTCCTCTATCTCACACCCAACAACTAAAAACTTGCTAAGTCTTACAAGCTTTCCTTCATATCTCTTGAATATCTTCTTTTTCCTTTGTTCATAAAACTGTTTCTCTAGTCTAGTTACTCCCCATATTTTGTTTAGACTAAATGCAAAGGCTTCCCATTGATTTCCATTATTTGAATCTCTTTTCCTCCCTCAAATACATCGCTTTCATAATTACTAAAATGAGATTCTTATGTTCTGAGACAGTCTATGCAACTCCCTTGCTTAAGGATCTGTATTCCCTATTGCTTTTAGGATAAAATAGAAGTCTTCACTGAACTTTTAAAGAAAGTCTTTACACTTATTTCATATTTTCCCCTTTCATTTATTTTGTGATCCCAGCTATACTAGCCTATGAATAAAATGGCCACAACCTTGCATCCCCCATCCTGATGCCTTTCCAAAGGTCATTGTTGTTGCATGGTACAGAATGTACTGTTCGTCTCTACACTAAGAACCTTCATCATCCTAAGTTGATCTCATGTGTCACTCCCTTCCCAAAGATTTCCTTAGTCCCTCAGTTGTTGGTACTTTCCCCCTCTTTCCCTAGCTTTGTATTGACCTGTCTATGAGCATACCTTACTCCTTTGGGAAGTTTCTTTAAAGAAAAGATGTATTTGTATCTTCATGCCCAACAGTGTACAGCATACTCCTTTGAATATAGTGGAGACATTTTATTTGTTGAGCAGAATTGAAGGAAGTGAAATTCTGTCATGGAAGCCTTCCTCAATGTGAAGGTTTTGGGGGACAACTCCCGAAGTGTAGGTCTCATTTCTATGTCATTTCATCACTGAATACATTATTATATGGAAAGAGATAAGCAGTGCATTTGGAGGAGAAAAACAGCCATGATGAGAGAAGTCGGTGACAAAGAAACTGCAACCAACAGGCCTTGTACCAAGATGGACATTTGAGAACAGGGGTGGAACACTTTTCTATTAAAGTATTCAAAGTCTCCATTCTCTAGACCTGATTTCCTTGAAAAATGACATTTAGGGTAGTAAACTGTCCCCTGAAATAATTGTTCAATTAATATCTAATAAAGTCATAGACAATGTGCTGAATCACTAGTATTAGAAATCCTAAATGACTTGCTTTTGCCTGATAATATCATGCCTAATCTTTGAATCTAGTGAACGATCTCAGCAGTTCAGAGAGCTGGGACAACTGCGTTAGACTGGCTCTGGGCAATGTTATCCCCTCCAAAGGAAGAAAGACAAAACAAAACAACACACACACACACACACACACACACACACACACACGCACACACGCAAAGAACCCTTCAGAATCCCATGAACATTTTATAAAAATAATCTCATATATCTCTTTCTCTTAATCCTAATTCCTCATATCAAAAAATAACTAATTTGTAAACATGAGTATCAAAAATATGTAGTACAATGCTGACTTGACTGGGAGGTAGGAAGGCAGGGTGGAAGGAAATTTTGTAACCTAAAAATGTACTTGTGCCTATGGATGAAAATAAATGAATAAGAAAAAAAAAGGATCTATTTAATGAGAATTTGGAAAATGTTGGTTTATGTGAGCACCCTAGAAATGAGCCCCAAACTATGTGAGTGTCTTTTAAAAACTTGACATGGAGAGGTAGGGCCCTTGAAATAGGAATCTTCACAAATGCCAACATTCATCTTTGAAGAAAATACAGACAATTCAAAAAGGAAATAAAACAGCTCACACCATGCTCCATTATAGGAAATAAAAATCCAACTCCCAACATGTTAAGATCCAGTATATTATATAAGCAAGTTAAATGGGGCCAGAATGATGTTCAAAACCATTTATTCCGGAAGTGTGGAGACATGAAGGAACTCATTTAAATCTTCAGACTCTCTAGACGGATGGCCCATTTCCTAACAGAAGGCATCACTTCATTCAGAAAAGTAGTAAACGACAGCATTTAACTCCTAACTAAATAGATCTCCTTTTAAGAGCAGTGTCTCTCCTACAGTGGCTCATGCCAAATATAACTCCAGGCCCCAAAAGACATCCTGTACTGCCTTCCTCAGCCAACAACCTCCTCCCATAGTTCCAAAGGAAAACTAGAACAAATATTTGCAAAGAATTTTGACTTATAGCAAAGTCCAGGCCTGATAAAAACTTGGGTGTGAGTATCTGTCAGAGGTATTGGGAGACATGGGACAAATGGCGTTGGAATTTTCAAGAGAAGAGTAAAAAACCATGAGGTGTGGGGATATTTTTGTATATGTTCCAGTAGCATGAGATTGGTCTGACTCAGTTGCTCTCACAGGAAAGGAATGGTCTACATTGGGGATTCTATTGGCAGGAATCTCAACTGCAAAATGCACAGGGTTGTTTGGCTTAAAAACAAGCGGTTAAATGTTTCACATTTTTCATTTTATGATTGGACTGGCTTTACGATAGTTATTCTCTAACAGAAAAGTTAGCTTCCTTTTCTAATTTTGCAAATTACTATCGCAAGACATTAGACTCAAAAATTCACGTCCTTTTAGAGCTAGCAGGGACCTTAAGGGTCTTCAAGTTCTAACCATACCTAAGAAAGAACCCTCTCCACTCTTCTCTCCTCCTCCCCTTGCTACCAAATACCAAATCAATGTTCAGACACTGGCGATGGGGGATCCCAGCAATTATCAAGGAATCCCATTCCATTTTAGATAATTCTAATTACTAGGAAGTTCTTTCCAAATTGGCTTTTTTCCAACTTCCATTTATTGTTCCTAACCCAACCCTCTACAATAGCCAAAGAGAAGTCTAATCACTTTCCCATTCTATGGCTCCTCAAATACTTGAAAATAAGCACTATGCCCTACATCCCCCCCCACACACACACAAACACACGTTGCAGGCCCTACACCAGCCTGAATGACAGCCCTTGGAAGTTCTGCAGTTTTTCAATATCCATAAAATGTATAGTCCAGAATGAATATAATATTCCAAAGAGGGAGGACAAAGAAACTTGATCATCTCCCTAGCTAGAATTAAGGATCAATCAAGGACAGACTCCATTAGTAAATAAAAATGTATTCCTTGTCTATCATGGAACAAACATTATACTAAGTTCTAGAGATAGAAAAAAGAATAAAAATAAACTCAAAGAACTTGCAACCGAATAGACCGACTGCCACCTCAGATCTTGTTAGTTTGGGGCATGTCATGTTGTGTCAGGTTATTGATGCTTTACTGAACTTACAGACAGTCAAAACCCAGGAATATTTTTTTCACATTAATAGCTATATAACTATTGTCATAGAAAAATATTCTACCTGAATGCATTGAAAATTACCAGGTTTAGGGTGGCTAGGTGGCGCAGGGGGGCAGCTAGGTGGCACGATGGATAAAGCACCAGCTCCGGAGTCAAGAGGACCTGAGTTCAAATCCGAACTCGGACACTTAGTAATTACCCAGCTGTGTGGCCTTGGGCAAGCCATTTAACCCCATTGCCTTGCAAAAAAAAATTTTTTAAATGAAAATTACTGTGTAATCATGAATTAAATATTCTTTACTTAGACAAACAATCTAGAATATGGTAATTGTTATTATAGTAATAATAACACTTGGCAGTTAGGTGGTATAGGGGATAGAGTGCCACATTTGGAGTGAGGAAGACTCATCTTCCCGAGTTCAAATATGAGCTCAGACATTAATAGTTATGGGACTCTGGGAAAGTCACTCAATTTACTCTCTTTTCTTCAGTTTCCTTATCTACCAAATAAGCTGGAGAAGAAAATGGCAAATCTCTTCAATATTTCTGCCAAAAAAACCCAAATGCAAACACTGAGAACCTCATATGATAGAAAAATGACTAAACAACATAATAATATTAATAGTAAAAATAATTGTAATAACATTTATAGGCTATGTTAAATTTTGCAAATGGATTTTCATAAGATATCTCACTGGATATGCAAAATGAACTCATCAGGTAGCTTCTATTCCTATACCCATTTTATAGATGAAGAAATTGAGTCTAAGAGACATTAAGTTATTTGCCATCACACAACTATTAAGAGTCTGATGTGGGATTGAAATTCAACTATAGTTTACTTTATGTCCAATCAAGGAAAAGAGTGAAAAAAGTGATAATGGAAGTAAAGTCAGTCTTCTCCTCCTCAGATTATGTGATAAAGTGGTAATTACCAAAGTTACTGCCAGTTTGATATATAATTGATCAGTAGAATAGACAAAACAAGAAACAATCAAAAGTAAATGAAGTAAATAATTAAGTACATGATAAGCCCCCAAATAAGAATTAACTGGGAAGAAACTTCCTATTTCACTGCAATTTCTGGGAGTACTGGAATGGTATCTGGCAGAAAGGAAGTTTTGGGCAGAATTTTTTAACAAATACTACACTAAACTCAAAATGTAGACAAGATCTAAATTATCATTGAATATCATCATTAAAAGAGAGAAAGGGATGATAAGGAAAAAGAGAAAGAGAAGGAGAGGGGAAAGGAGGAAGAGTGTGGTTAGAGAGGAGTGATGGAGAGCGACATATGATAATGAGGGAAGGTGTACTAGACCAGGTACTTTCTATAGCTATGATGGTAAATTCTTAAGCAAACAAGGAATAGAAATGTTGATAAAGTAGATAATTGTAATTACAAGAAAATACAAAGTTTGTACATGAACAAAATTTGCAGCTAGTATAAAAAGAGAGGCAGTTAACTGGAAAAATCTGTATATCAAAGATCTCTAGCAAGAATTTAACCACAAGATATGTAGAAAAGAAAAGAATTATATGAGATCAAAAGCTCTTCATTAGAAGATAACTGGCTAAAGGATATGAAGGAATCATTCTTAAATAAATCATAAAATATGTTCCAGGTCATTAAGAAAGCAAGGAAAAATAAAAACATTTCTCAAGTTTCAGGAAGCTGACAAAGATAACAAAAGAAAGTAGTAAATGTTGTGATACTTTAGAAAATTATGTATACTAAAGTCCTATTGGCAGAGCTGTGAACTATTAGAACTTTTCTAGAAATGAATTTGAAAATATAAATATTTACAATAGAATTTTTTTGAGAGGAGGAAAGAAATGCAAACAAAGTGGATGCCCATGGATTGAGGAAGGATGAAATTTTAGTATCTAGATAGATATTATGTATATATGTATTATGCATGTATTACCAATATACAGAACCCTGACAAGTATAAAGAAAATAAGTATTTATATAAATGAAGAGAGCACCTCTAGGAAAAATATATGCACAAATACAAGAATCTAATGCAAAATGTTATGGCTAATGCAAAAAAGTTATGGTTAAAATAGGCATCACTGGTCTCAAAAATGCACTATGATAAGGTACCATTTCCAATACTTTGAAGCAGTGAGGGGCCATGGAAACAAAACTATGCCTAAAATGACTGTTATTTTCATGTGTAAGTTATTTTTGCTAATCTGTTTTTTATTCCATTGACATTCATTCTTATAAGGGGTAGACCACGTAATGGGTGTAAAGGAAGGATAAACTGGAAAATATATGTAATATAAAAGCAAACAACAAAATCATTGAGAATTACTTAACAGAATCCTTAGTGGAACTATCCTCTTAAGACAAGATTGTTCTCCCTAGTTCCTTCAATGATGACTTATTGTGTCATGAAGTTGACTTTGGGTCCCAGAAGATTAGCAAACACATATAGCAAATAAAGAATAGCAAAATATAAAGTCTTTTGCTTCCTACTAGACTGAGAAATGCTCAGGTGCAGACTGTGATGAGTCAAGAGAATATTTTTCACCTGTGGATGTGGTAAGCAACTTTTGGTTTCCTTGAGACTCATTTAAAATACTGTTTTCTGAAGGAGATCTTTCTCAGTGCTACTTCAGAGAGAACCTTCCTTCTAGGACAATCTCCAATGTATCCTATGAGTCTCATGAATGTTCATGGTTGCTTTTGTAGTGTTGCCCCATTAAACTTGGATCTCCTCAGGAACACACACTGTTCTTGCCTTTTCTCCCTACATCCACTGTTTAATATAATGCCTGCCACATTAAATAAATGCTTATTAACTAAGTAACCATCCCAAAAGGTCTATCAGCCACTTGGCCAAAGGACAGATAAATAACTCAGCTACGACAACTCTCAGACATGTCGTAGGGCTTAAGTCAGGAAATTGTTAGGATTCACATCGGTGAATATGAAATCCTTTATATCTTTCAGTTTGGCAAGTTTTCCCAAAGAGATGTTTGCAAAGTATTTGATAAATGCTTCCCCCTGCTGCATTCTCCAAGTCTCAGTTTTTCCATCTGTAAAATGGGGGTCCAAATAAGCCAATGTAAGGGAAGTTCTACAAACTTTAACATTCTCTAAGAATGTCAGATAATACTATGGTTGTTTGTTTTATGATTTCTTTCTCAGTCTTCTTTATAAATGGCAGTTATGATGGATGTTGTCTCGGTGTTATAATCATTATTTTCTCCTCATTCTCTGCATCGTGTTTGATGGAATTCGAGAAGGAAGAATTCTGTGACAAGTGCTTCTGCTTTTGTATTTAATTATATCTAATTTTATACTTAATATTCTGTGGACTCTTGCTGTGGAGGACAAAACAACCATTGTTTCATGGAAGAATCAAAGTCATGAAATGAAGGCTCTTTGAGAGAATCTTTGGGGAGAAGGCAAGGCAATACAGATGAGTTTTTAGCTTCCCCTTCCCACACATTATGATTCCTTACATTAGATCACTTGGATTGAAGTTGTTTCTTTCTGTGGAGATTAAGTCTTGTGTGGCTATCTAGTATGGCCACATTTAGTAAAATATTATCTTTTAGTGTCTGTGGATCTGTACCATTCATGGAAAATTATGGGAAGAGTTTTGCAAGTGATTATCCTCTGGTTCAATTCTCTAGTGAATTGTAAAGCGTGGGATTTGGGATAGGATTGTGAGGGTATTATATAACTAGGGGATTTTGTTCTTAGTCTCCATGATGCTGAACTCCCCATTGAGCTTCTGATGTATCATCCTGACCACCTTAATCCTAGCAGGATGTTGAATGATTCCAGGCTACTTAAGGGATTATCTGTCTGCTAGGCCTAGTGTCATCAACCTGCTCCTTCACTGCTACCCTAATCACAGTATCTGTTTTGGTAACTAGATCCACAGGACTCAGTCTTTTGTGGGAGCTATTGTTCCTGTTTTCAAAATCAAATCAGAGAATTAGATGGGACCTCAGAAGGCAACTCATCCAATGCATGCTCACAAGAATATTCTCCATAACAGATTAAACTAAGAGTTCGCCAGCCTCTGCTTGAGGAGTTCCAAGGAAAGAAAATCTTCCTTTCTCAAAGTTTGAACAGGTATAATCGTTTTTGAAAGCAAGTCTAAATTACCCTCTTTACAATCCTCCCACCCACCCCAATTAGTCCTAGGTTCTCTTGTTTTGTTTGAAATAGGGTACAACAGATTGAGACTAAACCTTCCTCCAAATAACTGTCCCCAAATACTTGAAGACAATTATCATTTTCCATCTGAATCATTTCTTCCCCAAGCTAAATTCATATTTCCTTCAGTGACCTCCCTAGCCTTAAGACTCTCCACCATCTCAGAGGTCCTTTCTAGACACTTGAGTTGTTTAATGTCCTTGCCCAAAAGGGGACATGACTCTGAGGTCTGACTAGAACAGAGAACAATGGTATGCTTACCTCCTTAGCCTCAAACTCATGCCTATTAATATAATCTGAATTCCCCAGTCACTTTCTTGGATATCACAATACAACTTTTATCCACATTAACCTTCAATCTAGAATAATATAACTTCAAGATTTATTTCAGTTAAACTAAAAACCCTCTCCACTTTCATACTTGTGAATATTTTAGTACTCAAAAGTAAGACTTTAAATGTATTCTTCCTGAATTTCATCTGATTTCAGTTAGGTCAGTGTTCGTGTTTGTTGGATCCTGATTCTTTCATCCCAATTTTTAGTTCTTCCTCCCAACTTAGTGTCATCTCCACATGTGATTTGCATAGCATCTATATTTCTATTCAAGTCATTGATATCCATGTGAAATAGCACAATACCAGGCTCAAACACCTAAATTACTCTCCTGGAGATCTTCTGCCATGATACATTGAATCACTGGTGCTGACTTTTTAAGACTAGTCCAGAGTCCTGCTTGCATTAATTACCATGAAGATTAATATGTAAGTAACATTTGCTCCATGTTCTCCATAGCAAGTTGCATTAGATGCTTCACACAGAATACTCAAATCTAAATAAACTGCATCTAGAGCCTGACCCTCATCTACCCATTTAGGAATCTTGTTAGAAAAGAAAATGAACTTAAGCTGATATGACGGACTTGTTCTAGGTTGTCATGAGATCAATGCCTCAACTTCAACAGAGCATTCTTTCTAGCTTGAATTCCAACATCCAGATGACCCATGATCATCTATGGCCGATTTTGGCACCACTAATTCAGAAATTGTTCTTTGCAATACATCCTAGGACATAGAGAAAACCTCTTTTTTGCATCTGAACTATTCAATCATCTCCTTAAGGCTGAGGGTATCTATACATACAAGTCAGTCTGAATGTTTCCAATGGCTTGAAAAGGCCTAAACAACCAGTCTGATTGACCAAATCTCTTGTTTATTACTGAAATATAGAGTCAAGTTCATCCCTCGTACTGGGGTCAACACAGGTCCTAGCTTCCCCCCATGAGACTTGGCAAACAAAAGGTGTTTGCAGGCTGAGCTGGGGAGTATTCTCAGCAAAGGAGAAGAGCAGCCATCCTCAGAACTCCCTCATTTCCTGCCCTTTCCCCAGAGAGTCATAGATAAAGGAACTTGGAAAGAACTTTCTTTTTTTTGGGGGGGGGGGGAATCTCAAAATAAGTTTTGTTCCACTTTGATGAAATGGTTAGACTTTTATTTTCAACAGACTTAGTTTCCAAGTCATTATTTTTTTGATAATCACATTAACCCGAAGGTCAATCTTAAGTTTTCTGTTTATAATATTTATAAAAATTTTGGAAGAGGTTGTGGAAAACAAAAGCTGCACATTTGCATATGATCCTGAATTTAAATTGGAGAGAAAAATAAGGGTGTGGAGATCAATGTAACGAGATTCCCAAGAATCTGAGTTATTTCTGGGATTGGCCAGACAGATGATAAATGTTCTTCTAGTTAGAATGGGATTCACAGTTACCCAGGTTCAAGTTACAAGGATTCACGTACGTGTACTTTGTAAACTGTGACCCATGTTTCAACTCACTCTGCAGCCAGCATCCCCTTTGCCATGCCTGCCCCTTCTCCCTTTGCTTTTTATCTGTTTTCTCTCTTTCTAGACCACATACAACTGTTGACCAACCTCATAAAAGAAAACAAAACAAGCATTTGCGGCATCATTGGAGTGTGAATTTAGAAGGAACCAAAAAAGACCATAGATTTAGAATTAGAACAAATTGCAAGGGGTAACTATTCCTACTTTTTAAATTTGTAGATGAGAAGACTGAGGCCCAAATTAATTAAATAATTTGCCCAAGGTCATATAGATCTATAGTTTATATCTATCTATATATAGATATATACATATATATATATGTATAAAGAGGGAGAGAGAGAGACAGACAGAGAGAGAGACAGAGAGAGACAGAGAGAGACAGAGAGAGCGAGACAGAGAGAGACAGAGAGAGAGAGAGAGAGAGAGAGAGAGAGAGAGAGAGAGAGAGAGAGAGAGAGAGAAATCAGATTAAGGCCCTAGTATCTCCATAATCAATTCTACATAGTGAGCTCTCTCATGACACTATATACAATCATAAAATAAAGTGTGGAACCCCATGGATGAACCCCCACTGGTATATTTGCTCTGAATAACAATCCAGGAGTCATAACAACAACAGCGATGAGAGTGATGATAACAATAATAATAATAATAAATACTACTAGTCGCCTTTTATATAGCATTTGGAGATTTGCAGCCGTCTGCCCGTATCTTGTCTCATGGAATCCTCACAACACAGTGAGCTATGTGTGGGTATTATTATTGTCATTATCATTATTCTCTTATAAAAACAACATGTTCTCCATAACGTGGAGAAAGTTCTCCCCAAAATGCCTGCATTCCCTATAGTAAGCATAAGCATAAAAAAGAAAAATGGTAACTGAGCATGCATGTGGGGAGCATGCCATTAAGGTAAATAATGTCTCTGATATTAAGGACCATAGCATTCTTTTTTCTTCCTGGAATCATATATACAACCCATATACAACATATATATATATATATATATATATATATATATATATATATATATGTATGTATAACTCATATATACAACTGAATGTCTTGGATTCATTCTTTTTCAAATATTCATATTATCCAAACAATAAGCATTGGAAGTGTGATTTGACTAAGTCCTTTGATTCCAGAGCTACTGTTCTCTTCATGGTAGCATGTTGCTTCAGTGATCTTTCTTAATAGAAATAAGAAAAGAGAGACTCAAAATGTTGACTAGGTTATACCCAACACCTACAGCAATAGAACCAGATCCATAGGGCTGGTATCATGATTCTTAAATCACACTTTGAGATGGTCCATCTCTCTGACACTCAGATTTTAGGTGAATTGATTCACTGATTGAAGGACTTCTTAGTATCTGATGGATGATTCCTTCAGAGAAAATAATGACGGTTTTAAAGAAGAATATATTAAGATTAATTAATGATTTACGGATTATCATAAGAATTTCTTTCTGAGAAATTTCTGGTCAGAAAAGAGGTGAATTCCTTCCTGAACTCCTCTTGACAGCCTTCTGCTGTCTCATCCTGACTAATTTCTCAGTCCTGTACACACAATCCTGGTCATGCAGGTGGACTGGTAAAGGAAGGGAAGTACAAAATGTCAGACACCAAGTTTACTATGGGCTTCCTTGGGTCAGGAGAATAGTAACAGCAATCATTTATGCAGCACTTTAAGGTTTGCGTAGCACTTTTTAACTCCGAGAAGAGATACTATGATTATCCCAATTTTACAGATGAAGAAATTGAGGCAGTCAGGTTAAGTGATTTGCTCAGAGTCACACAGCTGGAATAGCATTCATCTTCCTGACTCAAGTTCAGAGGTCCCTGCTTTGTGGCATCTCCAGCTTCCTTCCTAAATACCTAGGAAAGAATATAACCAGCTAAAATAATCCCATGAGTTGAATTTGGAATGAAAAAGACATGAGCAACTCAAAACCTATATCATTGGAAGGGACAACAACTTTAAGAGGGGCCTAAATCTATGGGAATATTTTGACTCCATATTTCTGTTTCCACTATGACTGCTTTCCTGGTGTAGGAAGGTCCATTATCTGCCACGCGAACATAGGTCTTCTTGATTTTCTTCGATTCCTCCCCCAGTTCTTGATCAGAATTTCTTTTTCTAATTCACTATTTAGTAACTTTCATGACCAGATCATTTGCTTCCTAATGTTTTCTTACAGTATTTAGAGATCAACATTTTGTAAAACATTTTCTCTAAGCCCACCTTATCTAAGCCTTATAATAACTTTATTTTTAAATCCCATTAATATTGCTGATTTAGTCTCTTGTCCAATAGTGACTGAGGCAATATATTCACTCAGGTTTTTCTCGCTCCTATTTTAGTACCAATAGCTATGACTTCATATTGCTTTTCTGCTCTTAATTTTGGGATTCCCCCTTACCTAAGAATAAAATGTGGTTCCCCTTGACCTAGGAATAAAATAGAAATTCCTGACCTGGCTTTTGGTGTTGTCCTCAATATAAATGCAACATATTTTAAAATCTTATCTCAAAGTTTTTCCTTCCATTTATTCCATATTATGTTCTAATCTGTATCCTCCAACTTCTATTCTCATCCTGGTCACTCTCATTATAAGGAACTTTGCTTCTGTCATGCCCCATATCTAGAATTTCCTGCTCTCCCCAATTTCCTCAAGGTTCAATGTAGATACTATCTTGAGTTCATGAGACTTTTTCCAGGTTCCCCCTAATCACTTCTCTACCACCCACTCCATGAAGCTGATAGTCATCTGTCCCTCTTCATATGTCTCCTAATATTTTTCTTACAGCCCCCCCCTTTATACATATCCTTTTATTGCATTCCAGGGACCCTAAATCAGTATGACTCTCCCTTAAGGCCCCCATTACTCAATTCCCTCTTCTGGAGCCTCAGCATGACCCAGAATGCCCTACAGTCCTTAAAGTCTCTGGTAGCAGGACACAAGCATGGATGGGTCTGTCCTAACTAGACCAGATTGAGTTCCAAGTCTCTGTCCTTTGAGGACTTTCCTAGCTAAGTTTGAAGAGCTCAAAGACATATTTGCTGAATGCTAATAGAGTTTTCATCCTGAGAAGTTCACAAAATTCATTTCCTGTGGTTTAGGGAATTTGCCATGTGATTAGCATCATAGATTTCGGACCAGAAGACAACTTATATTAAGCCAATTCATTTTACAGATGAGAACACTGATTGCCAGAGAAGTTAGTGTCACACAATTAGGAAGTTTCTGAGGCAAGATTCACACCCAGGTCTTCTTGACTCCAACATTTATGGAAAGAGAACATTTTTCCTGACTATTTGTAGTTAAAAAAGCAGATTTTCCTCCATCAATCTCAGTAAGGATTTCTTGGGAGCAAATTTTGTGGCATTTATAATGTTGTAGCCATATAATTCAGTTCTATCCATGCTGAGTAGACTGCCGATCAAATTGATGATGACAAAAATAATGCTGCTGATGAATAGGATGAAAATGTTTAAAACAATAATAAAAGAGAAAATAGGAGACTGATTTAAAGGCTACGTTTGTGAATCAGAAAGAACTTCAGTTAATTTTTGCCTCTGATAAATAGGGACTGTGTGACCCTGGTTGATGACTTATTTTGGAGCATGGTCTCTAAGGTCAAATAAAAGCAGGGCTATAACTTGTCGATATCTGTGCTAGTAAAGCTTTCCACATCTATTATGTCCCTTCTGTAGAAAGACAGACATTGCTGAGCACCGCCTAGTTTCCCCATTCAGAGCACCGCCTTTTGGCACTTTGTGGATGGGTCCTCCAGGGGATCCAAGACAGACCCTTCTCAATAAATGATTCAGGACTTGAGAATCCATCTCTCTTGCCAGTATAGGAAAACCAGAGACTTTCTGACTTTTCCAGAATAAAGTGACTGCCAAGCTTACAGAATGCCACATATTTGTCTACAGCATCAGGGGGATATTCCCAAGAACTCTTGGATAGGAGGACACTATTTTTGTGATTGGCATTGGCAGCCATGCCAGAGATCAAGGAGATGTTTGGCTAAGACAGATGTGAAGACTAAAAATAATTGAAATGTGACCCTTTTTTTCTTCTAAAATACAAATATTAAAACATTTCTTAATCATCTTAAAAATAACTGCAGGTTGCCAGATGAAGCTTGAAAGACATTCCTTAGCCCAAGTACAGTCATCCTTCAGAAAGGTGTGAGGTTTTTTTTTCATTGTTTCATGATATGAGAACTAGCCTGGAGCAATCTGGGAGAGGCACTAGGAGGTTTTTCAAATAGTTATGTTGAAAATATGAGTAGTCTAGAAATTCACCCAGATAAACATCCTTATGACACAGGTGCAACCATTGACTTCTGCACACAAAATATTTCTTGCTACCTAGTTGCTTCGGGTCAAAATAAAAATCTTTTATTTCTGACATTGAACCCTCTCATCTGACTCCTGTTTATCCTTCTAGACTTATTCTTTCTCACTAGTTTTAGGGTAGACTGCTACCCCCTAACTTGATTCCATTCCTTGTCTCTTGGGTGAAAGTCAACCCTTCTTCTGTGCAGAATGTATCACACTTTTCACTGTCTCCTTACAATCTTTAGTATTCTTTAACTCTCAAATTTGGGACGACTTTCCATGAGAGCCAAGTCTTTCTCAATCCCCCCCACCCCATATCTTTACTATTTTCTTCCTTCTCAAAATACCTTCAGTTCAATTCTATTATTAGCTCCATTGGTTTCCCACCATGACTTAGTTCAAGAGACACTTTAAAAGGCTGATTCACCACTTTGTTAGCATGCCCACCCTCTAAGTATTCTGCATTTTCTTGGATTATATTTGTATATATTTATCAAAACAAACATTATATCCCATCCATAGGATCTAGGAGGTATGGCAGGCAAAGTGCTGGAATTGCAGTCTAGAAGAAGTGATATTTTCTAACTGGCGTCCCTTGTCAAATCACTTACTCTCTCAGATCTTTCATGTGGAAAATGAGAGTGATATTGTCAGCTATCTCACAGGATTGTTGAGAGGAATATGTGATAGAATATGTTTAAAGAGCATTCCAAATTTTAAAGTGATATTTCAAGGTTACCTATTTCCTGTTATAGGGCAACCTGAGTGGTGAAATCCAGACCTCTTAGTCCCCAGATGCCAAAGATAATTATGAAAGTCCACAATGGGTGAGAGGGGAGCACATTCCAGAGGAGGCAGAACCAGCAAACCAGGAGCAGACCTTAGGAGCTATTGAATCAGTGGCTGCAGCAGCAGCTTCCAGAGACCTCAGTCCACAGATGGTACTGGGCTCAAACAATTAGTTGGAAGGAGATTACAGGGGTTATTTTTGCTAGCCCTGAGGTAGGATTCTGTTCCTGGCCCCTACTCAGACTTGGGTCACAGTCCTGATGGCAATCCCAAGAATAGGAATAGTAGCACAGCAGAGCTTGTAGCCACAGAGGAACAGGGATCTTCCTCCCAGTTACAAAAAGGAAAAGAGCACTTATGGTCACTCATAGACCAGAGCAAAAGCCAGGAGAGAGTAACCCCCCCCCCTTTGATCATAACACCTTGGAAGAACTGAAAATTGGCAGGTGCCTAAAAGTATTCTGAAAATAACTGCACAAAACCCTTGGAGGTTGGAGCATTGTGCCTTCAATGTTGGAAGCAGAACCCTGATTTAACAAAGAGTAAAAAGTCAAGTAATAGATTGGGAAAATGAGCATACAACCAAAAAATATTCCTGACCCTAGAATGTTACTATAATGACAAGGAAGGTCAAAACACATTCAGCAGATCACAAAGTCAAAGTTCTTATATCCAAAGCCTCCAAGAAAAATATGCTCATGGATGAGCTCTAAGGAATTTTGAAAATCAAGTAATAAAAGTAAAGGAAAAATTGAGAAGAGAAATGAGAATGATACCAGAAAATCATGAAAAAAGAATCAATAGCTTTGTATTAAAAATACTCAAGAAAATAATTCCTTAAAAATAGACTAGGTCAAATAAAAAAAGGAGGTTCAAAAAATCAAAGAGGAGAAGAAAACATTTAGACCAAGATTGGTCAAAGAGAAAAAGAGTCACAAAACATCACTTAAAAAAACTTCTTCAAACCTAGAATAGCCAAATGGAAAAGAAGGTACAAAAACTCACAGAAAATGTAATTGCTTAAAAAGAACTGCACAAATCAAAGCTAACGACTTTATGAGAAATCAAGAAACAATATCACAGAATCAAATTATTAAAAAAATAGAAGACAATATGAAGCATAGCACTGGGAAAAAAATAGAAATGGAAAGAATTCATTGATCGTCTCCTGAAAAAGATAACGAAATGAAAAATTTAATCAGAATTCCCTGGTCAATGCTATTGCAAGCGATTGCAAAGAAACAGTTCAAGAATCATGAAACCAGAATCATGATCACCCCAGATTTAGAAACTTTGCATTCAAGGATCAGAGGGTTTGGAATATGATATTCCAGAGGACAAAGGAGCTAGGATTACAACCAGCAATCACCTACCCAACAAAACTTAGTATAATCCTTCCGGGGGGAAAAGATGAATATTCAATGAAATAGAAGACTTTCAAGCATTCTTAATGAAAGGACCAGAGCTGAATAGAAAATCTGACTTTCAAATATTATACTCAAGAGGAGCATAAAATGCTGTTCTTTGGAGTTAATTCAAGTCACTTTCTGCACTTCTTGGAATTGTGGGAATTTTTCTGAGAGTCAGAAAATAAATAAGAAAGAATTCTTTTAAATGATACCTTAAGAAATAAAGCCAATCTCATATGCAAACTCAGGGTTCTTTCAAGTAAACTACAAATAATTGTTTAGTTTTTTTTTATCTCTCTCAGGCTGTACTCTGTTCTATGGAGGTTGAAGGAATTTGGTGCGAAAATTTAAAGGAATTTAGTACATATATGTAAAAAAGAAAAAGGGGAGAAAAAATTTGACAAGAGTATTCACTGAATATCTGCCTCTAAATACCAATTCAAATGGCATTTCTTCCAGGAAATCTTTCCCTGATGATATCAGTTATGATGGTCTTTCACCTCTTTTGCAATTCATTATATTTATTTGTGTATGTGCTGTATCCCATTATAAAAATATCCCTGCTATGGTATTAAAACTCCCATTTTGTCAATTAATAAATAGAGGAATTAACAATTAAGTTACCTTTCTGTGATTTTAATATCACAGAAATTGTTTTCTGTCAAATCTATATAATTTCTTGTTAATGATGAAGGTATCAAAAAAAATTTCAATTAACAACTCCTGATAACTGAAAGGAAAAAGCAAGGAATATATATATATATATATATATATATATATATGTATATATATATATATATATATATATATATATTTATTCCTGAACTATATTTAGCACTTTCAGAAAAACAACCAAACAGGGGGGCAGCTAGGTGGCACAGTGGATAGAGCATGGGCCTTGGAGTTAGGAGGACCTGAATTCAAATCCGACCTCAGACACTTAATAGTTACTTAGCTGTGTGGACTTGGGCAAGCCACTTAACCCACTGCCTTGCAAAAACTAAAAAAAAAAAAAATAGTACCAATAAGACAATGTTCCAATATCTGGGGAATGCAATCAAAGTAGTGTTAAGGGAAAAGCCATATCTCTAGCTATGTTTATTGGTAAAGATAAAAGTGATTGGTGAATAAATTGGGAAAACAACTAAAATGATGGGAAAAAGTGATTACATTTTAAAATTCCTATTAAACATAATCATGGAAATCTTGGAAACTGAAGAAAAAAGACCACAATTACAAAGAAAAAAAGTAAGTTCGTAAATAAAAATTAGCTCTTCTAAAAACAAATAGAATACAATAAATAAGATAAAAGAAGAAAACCAAATAGTATTAAAAATAGAAAATGACAATACATCACAAATGAAGTAATAAGGTCGATTAGAAGTAGTTTTGCTCATGTATTCCAATAAAACAGAACCTAAGTGAAATAAAGAAATGTTTATAAAAAATAAAATTCCAAATAAAAGATCAAGGATAAAGATTCTAAATTCACATTTCAAAGAAGAAATTGAACAATTCATATTTGTTTCCAAAGAATAAAAATCTTCAGGATCAGAAGAATTCAAAAACAAATTCTAATATACTTAGGGAACAATTAATTTTGCATGCAAAATCACACAAAATTATATGAATTAAAATTAAAAGGAGCACATCTGGAAGAAAAATAAAAACAATAATTTCAGGACAAATAACAAAGAGAAATGGGAGTGAAAGAGATCTAACAGAGGCCAGACAGAATTCAAACTGTACTAGAAAGCGTAAATTAGCAAAGCAAAGTTGGTACTGGTTAAAAAAAATAGATTGATTCATTGAACAGATTGTGGTCACAGTGGCAAATGTTAAACACATTTAGCCTGGTATTCAATAAACACAAACAGTTCAGCTCCTGGTGTAAAAGATTAAAATTTGATTTTAAGCATAATAAGAATACTGTGTGGAAATACGGACAGCAATATGGAAGATGACAAGTTGAGACTCGCACCTCGGAACTTAACTGGAATGTGACATAGAGAAAAGGGCCCATCAAAAATAAATTAGAGACTACTGGCAAAAACTCAACAGCATCTAACCCTAACAGCAATAACAACCACATACATAGGCAAAAGCAAGAAGTGTGTAAGTAATAGAGATGGTACATAATATTTAAAAATCTTTGTATTTCCACAAACAAACCTAATAAGCCCAAGATTAAAAGCGAAATGACTAGGAAACATATTGCAGTAAGTTTCTCTGATAAAAGTTCCATTTCCTAGATATATAACTAATTGATTAAAATTATAAGAATTAGAGACATTTTCCAATTGATAAATGACCTATGAATATGAATAGGTACAGAAAGAAACCCAGGATCTTTATAATTCTATAAAAATGCAAATCATTTGTAATCAGAGATTAGTAATTAAAATACTTTGTTGAGATTTCATTTTACTTAACTGATTGACACAGATGTCAAAAAGGAAATGTATGAATGCTGAAGGAGATGTGGGAAAACAGGCACATTGAAAACAGGTGGGAGATCTGTGGATGGGTTGAATGACTTTGAAAAGCAATTTGGAAAAATTGAGTTACTAAGCAGTGGGTGCCCTTTGACTCACTATTCTACTGCTTGGATCCCTTACATGTCTTGAAGAATTTTTTTTCATCTATGGCTGCTCCTCCTCCAATGTAATTTGATTACATATGCAAGAGATAAAGAAGGAGTAAAGGGTCCACCATGTACAAGAATTATTCATAGCAGTTTTTGTGATGACAAAATAGTAGAAACTAAAAAGATACCTATCAACTGAAAAAAAGGACTAAATAGACTAAATAGGGTATGGCATATGAATATGATGGAATAAGGGTTAGAGTTGGACTGTAAGGAATGACAAAAAAGATTATTGCAAAGTGACCTGGAGAGACTTGCATAAACATGCAGAGAAAAGTGAACAGAATTAGAGGAACAATAGATACTATAACAATGATATTATGAAAAGCACTCATTTTGAAGACATTTTATGAACTGATGGTTGGAATGAGCAGAATCAAGAGAAAAATTTATAGAAAAACACTGAGGAAGCAGACAACTACGCATAATGATTTTTTTTTAAAAAGACCACATATATAGTAACACTTCTATGTTATAGATCTTATCCAAATACCAAATTTTAAAAGTTATGATTATAGATTTTTTCAGTCATTCTAAGATCATCTTCACCAAGTTCCAAATTTGATATCAGTCTGACTCCAAAATGATTACTTTTTCACTCCTGACCACCCTCCACAACCAACTACTAAATTACAAAGAATTTCTAATCTATATTAATGTGCATATGGCTTACACCAGTGAAATTCTACAATCTGCAAGAATTAAAGCCAGTATATTATGAAGTTTGCAATGTGATGAGGAGAAACAATTTGAGCAGTGGATAGAAGACTGATTGATGTAGGAGCCAGGAAAATCTGAGTTCCAATTCTGTTCAGCAACTTTGTGCTCAGGGAGAAGACATTTAACCTCTTTCAATTTTTTTTAAATCTATAACACATTATGATAATAGCACATACACCAGAGCATTATTGTAAGGATTAAATAATATATACACAATGCTTTGAAAACATTAAGGTATCATAAATAGTAGCTATTGTTATTTTATTCACAATAATGTGTCTCTATCACTAATCAGGATTGCATTTGAGATATTATACCATGTTTTCTAAAATCCCAGAGTCCCAGCAAACACAATGTACATCTTTAATAATAGTATTCTAAAGGTGATAGACAAACACACCACATTGGACGTTGATCTTAAAAGAATAAAAATGAACAAGTCACCTTAAAACAATGGAAAGGAATCTGAGCCTGAGTTTTGTTACAAATAATGACCAATTTGCAAAAAGGATAAACAAAGGATGTGGTAGGAATACCTACAAAGCAGTGTGAGGGTGATCATGCTGCCAAAACAAGCTCTCATAAACTCTTGATACATTAAAACATATATTCCAATTTTGGTCAGTGTATTGGGGGGCTAATTTAAGGAAAGACAGGGATAAGAATCACATGAGAAAAACAGTTTAAAGAGAAATTCAGATTGGAAACATTGGAGAAGGAGCAGGCAGAGATGAAATAGAAAATTCTTCAAGACATTGAAGGGGCCTTAAGACTTGCAATGAATGGATCATGAATAAAGAGCTAGTAGCCTCAGACTGAGATCCAGTTCAATCTATGAATAGAGAAGGCAAGGGCATGAACAAAGTGTCCCATCAGGTCCTTTCTGAATTGAATGACAGGAAGGAATTGATATTGGACAAACACTATCATATGCTGCCCATCAGATTAGGTTATTGTCTGAGGTACCAAGTTGGGACAAAATGTCTGGGGATGAGCAAGAGTTCCAGTCAACTGAATTTTTAAAAAATTTTTTTGCTATATTTGTTTCAACTTTGAAATTCAAAGAATAAATTGAATTGTTCTTCCAAATCTATTTTGTCTCTATTAGTTTATTTTCATTTACAAGGTGATGTACAGAGAATCTGCATGTCCTTTCTTTTTTTTTCAAGGCAATGGAGTTAAGTGGCTTGCCCAAGGCCACACCGCTAGGTAATTATTAAGCGTCGGAGGCCAGAATTGAACTCAGGTACTCCTGACTCCAAGGCCAGTGCTCTATCCACTGTGCCACCTAGCCGCCCCTCTGCATGTCCTTTCTACACAGGTGATGTCCTCATGCCTAGAAAACTTCTTTAAATTTCTGATTTTGAGAAGACCTTGTTACCTTCAAGGGTTCTATGCAAGCATCTTTCCTGATCCACTAGTTGGTGCTCCTTCCCTCCACCAACAAATAATACTGCATTTAGTTACATCTTTGTATTAACTTAACTCTTTCAAAGGAAATCTTGTTGAGAGTAAGGGATTTTATTGTTTTGACTTGGATTCCACGTCCTTCTAGATGCTCAGTGTATACTTACTGAGTGAATGAATGCATGAATAAGTGAATTCATTATTAGAAGCTCTATTATCGAACCCACTGGTGACAAGCAATGAGATGAGCACAGCAACAAAGGAAGTATCTGTAATTTCTACTTGGGATAAGGAGAAAGACTATATTTTCAGTCTAAAGTGCATTTCTGAGTTGTTGTTTCTTAAAGGTTATCCCACACTGGGCTGTGGAGCATGTAGACATGTGAGGCTGACGGTATTTTTTTATTCTAAAAGGGTAAGAGGAGGTGTCTCTTTCTCGGGATCAGATTCCCTAGGTCTTTTCTTTGTCAGCACAATCTGGGGGACAATGGAGGAGGAAGGTCCCTCAGCCCTAGCATGTGCTGCAGAATTAACCATCATCACCACTGTTTCACTCCGACATGTGGAATGTATTGAGCAACTAAAAGGTACATTTATGTAATGTGAAAGGTCTAAAGGGCAAGGAAACTCAGTTGTAGGGATGGAAATGTCGGCTGACATAGCAGCTCTAATTCACATCAAATGAAGGCCAGGATGTCAACTATAATTTTCATCCTCACAACGAAACACCATTATTGGCTGAACTTGTTGGGGCTTTCACCCTGCTACGTGACGTGGGTTTCAGGCATGGGAATTACTCAATTTGTCTTTTGCTCAAATCTACCTCAAGCCAACTCAAAATATGTATAGCATTACGGGAAGGCTTCATAGCACCGTGTGGACATTTGTCTGAATTTCTGACCATATTTACAACCTCACCAGGCAACTAGAAACCCCTTAATTTTGATATAAGCTACTTGCAATGTATGAAGGGAAAGCTATTGGATTTCTATGTTGAATCATGTAGAAATGATGTTAAAGCAATTTTCAGGTCTATGACCACATCTCATGTTAGAATAATTAAATCTGGGCTGAATCTTATTCTATTTGAGATTTGATGAAACCATAAACCTAGATGTTTATTTGTACTAAATATTTCAGATTGGCCCAGATAAACTTATTGACTACATTGATAGTGAGGCTGACCTTGTGTCTTTTGGCACGAGGATCTGTGTTTCTGCTTGGATTAGATTACGAGTTCCTTGAAAGTAAATTCTGCCTTTTGCCTCTTTTTGTGTCCCAGGATATTTACCTTAGTGCCTGGAATCCAGTTAGTGCTTAATAAATGTTTATCCACTGTACAGATGGCTTGTCCTATCTCTGACCGCCATGTTCCCCACTCATCCTGCCCCAGTGACTTCCTCACAATTCAGTTCCCTCTGTAGTCTCAGCAGAGATGACCACCCAATTATTGTTCATCCCTTGTCCTTCCTGTAATACCCTACAGAGGCAGCCTACCATTGACCTGCCTTCTCACTGACTTGAAGAGTGAGGAGGGTCATGTCTAGTTTAGGTTTCCATACACTTCTGGGGTTCTAGACACTTTGCTAAGTGCTAAGGAAACAAAGGATACAAGAAAAACACTCGCCAAAAGGCTCAACAAAACCATCAGTCTCTTTTCAAGGAGCTCCCTCTGTAATGAGGAAGACAGCAGACACATAACCATGTGCAAACAAGGTGTAAAGAGGAGAAAATGGGGGACAGTCTCAGAATGGAAAGCACTGAGATTAAGGGAGACTGGGAAAGATGACTTGAAGAATGTGTAATTTTAGTTGAGATCTAAAGGAAGCCAAGAAAGTCAACAGTAGAGACAAGGAGGGAGAGTATTGCAGCCATGGAGCCAGTCAGGGAAAATGTTCAGTCAGGAGACAGAATGTCGTAGAGAAGAACAGACTCTAAAGTAAGCTCTAAAGGGGATTAAAGCTGGCCAAGTAAATCAGGAACTGGCAAAAACTAAAGAAATGGCGCTTCCTCACTGACAAATCCAACAAACTAATGACGAGCACTGACAAGTGGGGCTCCAGGCAACCTGAGCAAAGAAAGAGAACTTTCCACATAGTCAGAGTGACACCCAAAGGGACTGAAAATCATTGGCTTCCTAAAGTGGATTAGATCATCTCCAAAGGAAATCATCCCCTGGATTCTCCTGATTTTATTCCAAAGGGATCTGATTGGAATAAACATATATGCGGAATTATTGAGCTCTGAATAAATGATGTTTTAACAAATAATTCCTTTTACACTGAGCTGTCTATGAACTTGTGTACTTTCTACACCAAAAGGGATCTGATTGGAATAAACATATATGCAGAATTATTGAGCTCTGAATAAATGATGTTTTAACAAATAATTCCTTTTACACTGAGCTGTCTATGATCTTGTGTCCTTTCTACACCAAGAAGGTGATGGGGTCTCATTTTCAGCCAAAAATAACCTAAATAATAGAGCTGATGATTTCCAATATTACAAAATCATGAATTTCTGTACTTTGCACTTTCATGGATGAGGATGTTATTTTCACAGATTATAACATATATTCAGGATAGATATGTGTATCATATACATACAACTATATAAACCATACACACACATTCATATATATATATATATATATATATATATATATATATATATATATATATATATATATATATATATATATAGAGAGAGAGAGAGAGAGAGAGAGAGAGATAGACACATATACTTTCTCCTTTGTTCTTCATGTCTGTTCAGAACTTTTTCTTGGTGGGGGAGAGGCAATTGGGGTTAAGGGACTTGTCCAGGGTCACATAGCTAGTTTGTGTCAACTGTCTGAAGCTGGATTTGAACTCGGGTTATTCTTATTCCAGGGTTGATGCTCTATCCATGTGATAGCTAGCTGCCCTATATTAAAATGCATACATACATACATGTGTTTATAGACATTTGTGTTGATAACTATATATTATACACAGATCATCTATAGACCTCTTTATGGATATGTAAGTATATGTATAATATGAACATGGCTTAAATACATGCTTAAATATTAAGCATGAAATAGAAAAAAGATTATTGGGGTCTATACATGTACATATACATATCCACATATCCATTTGTTCATGCTTAAATATATATAATATATGCATATGTGCATACATTTGTGTGAACAGAAAAATTCCAGAAGAACAGTTTTCCACATCTAGCCAGAACTTACGTTAAAAATAATAATGATGATCATAATATAGCTAGCATTTATATCATATTTTAAGACTTACAAAGATGTCTATAAACACAATTTGTTTTTCATAGCAACCAGATAAGATTAGTCCTATCATAATCCCTATTTTACAGATGGGGAAACTGAGGAAGGGAGAGGCTAAGGGACATCCAAAGGTCAGCCAACTAGTAAATGTCAATGGTGTAATTTGAACTCCCAAAAGACTCCTTGGGGAGAAGCAAGGACACATGTACTGATCCTATTTGCTTGTCTTACCCTTCATTTCAGTTCTAAGTGAATGTTTTCTTGGTTTTGTGCCATGTCTTCTTTGGTTCTGCTCATGTGATAATAGACTAAATCTCTCAGACCTGAATTAACTTTAAATATTGCCTTTTTTGCTTTTCTTCCATTAATGGTGTGGAACAAATGAAGCGTCATAAGCAAATGACCACCAGGAGTCTCCACAATTGGAATTTGAGACTGAGAGAACCAGAAAGAGTAGGGAATGTTGGGTGATAAATAACTACACTCTTGTATTAACTCTGATTCTCCACAATCGAGTGCCCAACATTTCCACCTCCACTGTAGCATGACATATCTTCTTCCAACCTATTCTTTGGCCAATTTGGACACATTTCTGCTTTCCACACTCCCAAAACACCCTTACGTGCTCCCTGGACCCCCCTCTGATGTTACTAGATATAACACCTTCAACTTTGTACCTGAAAGCTCTTCCTGGGATGTCCAATGTCCAAGGAGAGTGTGAGAGTGTGTGTGTGTGTGTGTGTGTGTGTGTGTGTGTGTGTGTGTGTGTGTGTTGGGCAGGGGGCAAAATCATTTCTACTTGTTCAAAACTTCAAAATGTTCACCTTCCCTGTGGCCCCTAAAGCACGGGCTTAACTATGTTAACTCAACTGTTCATGGAGTTTCAGTGACTTCTATTTGTCAGGCAATCATTGGATTGGGTCAGTAAGTTTTGAGTAAGAGTCTATGTACCAGACAGGCCTTCCAATCCCAGCCCCTTGCAAGAAGTAAAACAGAAAATGTGTTATATCTGACCACTCTCCCCCTGTGGTCCATCCTCTCCTCCATCCCTCACATCCCCCCCTTCCCCCTGTCCCCACCTCCTTCTTACTCCAGATGTCTATACCCCATTGAGTATATATGCTGTTTCCTCTCCTAGCCACCTCTGATGAGAGTGAAGATTCCCTCATTCCCCCTTGCATTCCCCCCTTCTATATCATTGCAGTAGCTCATTGTAATAAAGAAAAATCTTATTATATGAAATATCTTGGCCTATTCCCCCTCTCCTTTTTCTTTCTCCCATTACATTTCCCTTTTATCTATTGACTCCATTTTTACACCATATTTTATCTTCAAATTCAGCTTTCTCCTGTGCTTCATCTATAAAAGCTATTTCTACCTGCTCTGTTAATTGAGTAGGTTCATATGAGTATTATCAGTGTCATTTTTCTATACAGGAATACATGCAGTTCATCCTCATTAAGTCCCTCATATTTTCTCCTTCTCCTCCAATCTCTATGCTTCACCTGAGTCCTGTATTTGAAGATCAAACCTTCTGTCCAGCTCTGGCCATTCCAACAGGAACATTTGAAATTCCCCTGGTTCATTGAAAGTCCATCTTTTCCTACTATTATTACTATTTTATTTTATTTTGGGTCTTTTTTCTTTTTTTGGTTTTTGCAGGGGAGTGGGGTTGGGGTGGCTTGCATGTCACATGGCTGGGTGATTGTTGGGTGTACGGGGCCGGATGTGGGCTCGGGTGCTCATGGCTCCAGGGCTAGTGCTCCGTCCATTGCACCACCTGGCCATACCTACAATTATTACTATCAATTTTTTTTAATTTTAATTTTTTCTCTCTCCTTTACTTTATCGCTCAACTGAGTCTATATTTATGGGGGGAGGGGTATTTCATTTACTCTTAAACAAGAATATTTTATCAATGTATAAAAAACATTATTTGTACAAAATGAGAATATTAAATAAAAGAGTCTATGTACCAGAAACACTTTATCTGTTCTCTGCCTAACATCACCATCAGCAACAACAAAAGCACTACCACCACCAAACAACAGTATTTCTATATCCTCTTGGTGTTTGTAAAGTGTTTTACAACCATGATATCATTTGATCTTCATAATGACCTTGGGAGTGGGGAGCTATCATTATTTCTATTTAATAGAATGGGAAGAAGGGAGACAGGTTAAGTAACTTTCTCAGAATCATACAACTAGAGAGTGCATAGCTAGAAAGTTGAACCATAATCCTCTTCTCTCTCTTTCTATATATAAATTATATATATATATAATATATATATATATTATATATATACACATATGTCTATGTATTGCATGCAGGAATATTCATATAACATACATATACATATCTGACAATGATTTATATAACAATAATTATGTACATATACAACAATTATGTATATATACTCTATACAGGATACCAGTAATTATCAAAACTAATACTTGCATAGCCTCTAATATAACTGCGACAGGACTTTTTAAATGTTATATTTTTCTTTTCAATCTTTTGAACATGAAAAGATAGTTTTAAACAATTATTGTTTTGTAAACTTTTGAGTTCTACTACCCCCCCTTCCCTTTCCCCTCTCTTTGGCAGTGAAAAATCTGATATAGGCTGTACTGTATAATAGACTTTATCACATTTCCATATTAGTTATGATGTGGAAAAAGAATCAGAACTAAAGAGGGGAAAATGAGAAAGAAAAACAAAACAAGTTTAGAAAAGTGAAAATGCTTTGGTCTGCATTCAGTCTCCATGTTTTTTTCCTCTGAATGTGGAAGGCATTTTCCATCACAAGTTTTGTGGAATTGTCTTTTATTACTGAACTGCTGAGAGGATCTGAATCCATCAGAGTTGATCATTTCATGATGATGTTGTTATTGAGTATTATGTTTTCTTGGTTCTGCTCACTTCACTCAGCTTCAGTTCATGCAAGTCTTTCCAGGTATTTCTGAAGTCCACCCACTGCTGATTACTTATAGAACAATAGTTCTCCATCACATCCATATATCAATTTGTTCAACCATCCCCTAATTCATGGGAATTCCCTCAATTTCAATTCTTTGCCACTACCCAAAATAGCTGTTCTACATATTTTTGTACACATGGATGTTTCCCCCTTTTTTATGATCTTTTTGGAAGACAGACCTAATAGGGGCACTGCCAAATCAAAAGATATGCATAGTTTTATTGCCCTTTGAATAGAGTTCCAAATTGTTCTTCAGAATGTCTGGAGAAGTTCACAACTTCACCAACAGTGTTTGAGGTTTTCCATATCCCCTCCAATAGTTATCATTTTTCCTTTTTTATGTGCCAGGAATTTTAACACACAAATATACACATACATACACACATATGTAGTTATTTACACAGTCTATATGTTTATAGACACACACCAGGGCATGTGTATTTTGGGCATGGCTGCTATGTTCTGTAGAAGAGCTAAGAAGACATACCTTCATTGGAGTCAAGATCCAATGTGTTTGATTTTGACTGATTCAAGTAACAGGAACTCAGAAGATTTTACCAGAAGTTGGGCACAAATAGCCCATATTGAAAGTGGAAATCTCTCTAAATTTGTGCATCCCATGCTACCTGTGAGCTCCTGCCATTCTGCTTTGCTCAGAGTTCTGTTTCTTGTTTGATGAGGGTGTTCTAGTGCCAGTGTCTCCCATGTCTCCCAGTTGATCCCAAACCTCTTCAGAGAAATATTCAGACTGCCTTGCTATTTCTTCTTCTGATCTCCAAATGAGATTCATGGGGCAGCTAGGACATAGGCACAATTGACAGAGGACTGGGTTTAGAGTCAGGAAGACTTATCTTTATGAATTCAAATCTGGCTTCAAACATTTATTAACTGTGTGATTCTGAACAAGCCACTTAACCCTGTTTGCTTTAGTTCCTTATCTGTCAAATGGGCAGGAGAAGGAAATAACAAACTACTCCAGGTTCTCTGCCAAGAAAACTCTAAATGGGGATCATGAAGAGTTGGACATGACTGAAAAAGCTCAACCCCAAATGCATATACAAACATGCATGTGTCTATGTAAATATGTAACATGTGTAGATTTATATGCGTGTATTTTCTCAGGTGTCCATGTGTATGCAGATGTGTCCCTTGTGAGAATATAAGTTCTTTGAGGACAGATCCTGTTTCACTTCCTTCTTTGTTTTCATAGGGTCTAACACTGTGTATGGAACTCACCGATAACTTAATAAATGGTTTCTCAAAGATTCTTCCTGATATGACATAATGCCCCACCTTGACCTGATTTCATGAGTCTATTCTGTGGCCAGAAGTTGCTTCAGGAAATCCTCCAAGAAAATCAGCCCTTAGCTCTTGATCTTTCTGGACGCCTCTTTCGCCATGATCGCATGTCGAATTCACCTCCTGCAAAACCAGCCAGTACAAGGTTTGTGGTTCTTCCCCAAAACTCCATCTAGCCAGAAGAGTCCCTCCTGACTCTCAGAATGAGATCACTCTATGAGTTCCTTCTATCTGATTTAATTATCAATGAATAGCTTTAGGATTGGAATTTCTTAACTGCAATTGGCAAGCTGGAGGTGGGGTGGGGATTGAGGGAGGTTCTGAGTCTCTCCAAGATTGTTTAGTAGCTACAACAGTAAATGGAGCTTGCCACACAATAAGGCTGCATTGTTTCCTGAGACAATGCTCCCCCTGTGATTAATGAGGTGATGGATGAGGAACGTATGACTGCTTACCAATCAATTCCAGAACCCTTGCTGCACTCCCAGCCCAAGCTGTCAAGATTAATGACAAGATGACCAGATAGGGTTTCACCTGGGAGAGTCTTGGAGTTGGACTGAGAGAATTCTCTCCCTAGGACTTCCAGAAGGCAGAACACTCATGTGGAGCTCAGAAACAAATGGGGCAGCATTTCCCTAAGGTGGAAAAGCAGGAATTCTGCTCTGCAGGCTTGCAAGTAGAGGCTGATTGCTAGATTTCTCATCTTGCCAAGAAAGGAACAAGTTTGGAGGCCTCAAATAGAGACTTTGAATTTTGAAACTCATCCGCAAACTGTAGGGCTGATTAGAAAGGCGAAATTATCCAGAATTAGAGATCAGGAAGAACCCTGCTGAATGACTGAGAAAAATAGACCTGGACTTTCATACATCCCGGAGCACCTAAGGTCCTGAAGCATGGGGACAGCACCTGCCTAGTCAAAATGCTCAACTTCACAACATCTCCTAGAATGCTCACGGCACAGTTGAACTCTGTTCTGGGGTTCTCAATCTGGAGTCTAGCAACTTCAAAAATATTTTGATGATTGTATTATATTATATTTGGTTTCCTTTGTAAGTCTAAACATTTTATTTCATACCTTTAAATACATAATTCTGACGAGGAGGAACCCTTAGGTTATTGGAGGCCAGAAAGAGCTCCTCAATTAAAGGATGAACAACAATCAGAGAAAAGCAGGTCAATGAGAAGGCTACACAAATCTACAGTTGGACAGCAAAGATGGGGATAGTAAGCAAGGGTAGATATATCTGAAACTTCATGGTTTGGTGTTGGATAGCAAGTTGGCCAAGGCAGCCTGGCTCTAGGCAAAAATAAAAAGGAAAGCCCTGAATCTAAATATTGATGAGAGACTTAGATGTGGGAGAGCAAGTTTTAACAGAAGGAGGAAAATCAGAGGACAGATGTATCCTGCTTTAGAAATCATAGAACTGAAAGTCAGACTCTGCTGGTTCACATCCCATCCCAGTCACTTAACACCTCAGGACAATCTCCTTACCTCTCTGGCGCTCAGTTTCCTCAAGCATAAAATCAGGTTGACAAGCTCAACTTTGAAGTCAATTTTTGTTCAAATTCTATTATCCCATGTACAAATAAACAAAAGGATGAACAACTACACACCTGTGTAGTTCATGTGAACATGTATGTTTGAACATATGTCTACATTTTCATTTGGGTCTGTATCTTATACACATATAAAACACATGACTATATAGTATTTATTTGGGGATTTTGAAGTTTTGGGGTTGAGAACAAGAGTTTAAAATAGCAGAACATGTCTGTAATCAAAAGTGAACACAGAAAAAGGGCACACACATATTGTGTACAAAGAGATTTATAGTATCTCTCTTGGACGAAGAATTGGAAATTAAGAGGATATCCATCACTGGGGAATGGCTGCACAATCTGTGATATATGATTGGGATGGAATACCATCGAACTATAAGGAATGATGAGCCCGCTGATTTTAGATGGAAAATATGGAAAGATTTATATGAACTGATGCAAGTGAAAAGAACAAACCCAGGAGAATAATGTACATAAATAATCAAGGAAAAGCAACAATTTGCAATGATAAAATGTGATTTATTTAGCTATTCACAGTCATACAATGACCCAAGATAATTCCAAAGGAATTATGATGATGTTATTCGATTTGAGGAAAGGAACTGATGGAATTCGAACACTGATCAACTCATACTATTTTAAACCTTGTTTTTCTTGAGATTTTAATTCTATTTTCTTTTGCAACATCATGAAAATGAAAATATATTTTGCATTACTGCACTGTAAAATCTATATCAAATTGCTACCTTCTTTTTTAAATTGCTTACCTTCTCAAGAAGGGGAAGAGGAGGAAGATGAATTGGAATTTATATATATATATATATATAATTTTTAAAAATAGAATTGATAAATATTTAATGAAATACCATATTTTGGGGAAAGATTAATACAGAATTATTGACAAGATTATCCAGGTTTGTTTTGATAACACCTTGAAGCTCAATTTAGAACAGAAACTCTGAATAATGCTTTCTGGAAAACAGAGACACCCAGGTTTTATTCATCACAAACATCTATTCATAAAAAAGTATTTGCTCCAAAAATACCTGTGCTTATCTATTAAAAAAACTATTCTGTAATTAATATGGATATGATAAACATGATTCTATATGTAAAACTATATCAAAATACTCACTGACATGGGGAGGGGGAGGGAAGGGAACTCAAAAACTTACAAAAAAGATGAATATTGAAAACTTCATGAAATTGAAAAAATGAAGTAAAATAATATGGAAAAATATATATTTGAGTTCTAAAGAGATCATTAGTAGTGAAAGAAAAGAATAAAATAAATAAATGAGATGTCAAAAATATTCTGAACTATATTCTCAATGCTTTGAATAAATTTAGAATTTGTGATAAGATGACACTTCCCAAAAGTAAATTTTAATGTCCAGAGAAATAGAAAATAAACTTTTTATTCATCAAACTATCAAAAAATAAAAGAAACAAAAAAAAGAAACAACAAACAACAACCAAAATCTCTTTAATTTGGAAAACTGTTTCAATTCTAAACAAATCATTTTCACTTAGTTGTTCCTTAAATGATGGTTGTCTGAAAAAAAAATCTTTTCAAACATGAATGTATCAGCACTTTGAATATTCTAGAAAGCACTATATATATATATATATATATATATATATATATATATATAATGTTGAAATGCTTTCTAGAATACACACACACACGTGTGTGTTTGTGTGTGTGTGTGTGTGTATGGGTGTGTATCTTTCCTTTTTTTATCTCAATTACTGGTTTTCTCAGTGCAGGGAGTGTCCACTAGAGAAATTTTTTTTTTCCTTTCCAGTGAGCAATTGATCAAACTTCAAGGTTTGGTCTTAGAAATGTTCCTGAACTGGAAGATTAAACGGGATTTAGCTTCTCATATGTATCAAAGGCAGGGCTTAGTCCCAAGGCTTCCTGACTTTAAGTCTGGCACTGGCTTCCTAATAACACATTGCCCCTGATGCCATCATAAATGTCTATATGTCTTTATATTTGGTACAGCCAAGGCTAACGAAAGGTTCTTTTAGACTAAGTATAATTTAATTTTTCCTTAAATGGAAACCATGGAAATTAAATGTCCATGAGAAGAAATGTAAACATGACCAGGTGAAGCCCTTGGAGTCTAGTCAGAGCTAAAGGAATCTGAAATGGGTCCATGTTCCACATCATTAAGCCAACACTGGCGGGTGATAAAGAAGGGAGGTGAGGGAAGAAGTTTTCTCCAAAGTATTCTGATTCTCGGCACTTGTGTGGAGTCACAGATATGCCCACCCAAGGGCTGAGAGTGCTCTTGGAATAGATTAAGACCAAATCCATGGGAAGAAGATTCAGGCCATAATATCCCATCAGTTGAGGCTTCTAGAAGTGGGGGAGGGGACTTTTGTTTTTTTTTCTTTGCTGGTTAGATTGTGCTTTCTCTCTTGTGCCAAGAAAGATGGAATCCTCTCTTTTAGTCCCCAAATCAAATCAGTTTCCTTTCCCTTATCTCTCCCGGTTACAGCATCTCCCACATGGCAGGAAGGGGTACTATCTTACCAAGCAGTCTAATCTGTTTTCCTACTATGTATGACAAGTGTCCAGGAAGACTCTTGAAGCAATTGGGACTATGTCAGGGCAAAGGAAACATTAAGGGAAACACTCTAACCCCATAATTACTTCTCTGGTATCTCAGAAGTAGCCTCTACTATGCCTGGCTAACCTCAAAGTGGTTCAGTCCCCTGCTCTACAGGAAATGACTTTGTCCTTCATTCCGTCATCAAGCCCAGGAGCAATCAAAAATCACAATAAATAACTACAACATAAATAGGAGTTTTCACTGTACGAAGTACTTTGCACGTGCACAGAACATTTGATCTTCCAAACAAGCCAACAAGATAGAACACTTTGAGACTGATCTTTGAATGGCTGACGTCTACCTTGTCATCAGCCCAATAGCCATGTTCCTTAATTTAGTCTTATCATAGCTTGGCCACTTCTAGGGATAACCCTTCAGGAACCAAAGGTTACTTCTACAGCATGGTGATTACATTCCAAGCTGAACATAAGACTGATAAGTTAGTCAAAATGACCATGACGCTTTAGTGAACCTGGCTTCACAAAAATCTTAGCTTCATCTCTCCTTAAACCCCCAGGAATTTTCTTTGTTGATAAATAGGCAGGAATCCCAAGAACCCAGCAACTCTGAAGGGTCAGCTGGCATGGGTGGGGATATGCAACAGTTTATGTGTCACTATTCAATTCACCTCAGACTCTATGGAGCTAGAAAAACTCTTAATGGTCAAAAAAAGGAAACATTTGCTTGTAAATAAGTATAAATGAAGACAGCTTAAAGGCTGACCTCAACCAGAATTCCTCATGCCAAATATGAAAAATGACCTCTGACATTTCCATTCTCACTTTCCATTTATCTGCATGAAGTTGAATTAATGTGAAATTTCATTGAGGAAGTTAATTGTAGTTGAGAACGTCCCATTCACTAGGCAATCTTAGAAGAGTCTGTTACATGTGAGCATGAGAAGCATACTTTATCGACCTAGATCCCGCTGAAATTCAATGAGCAATTTCCTTATTTCAATGTCAAAACTTCATGGATATTGGTCATATCAATGAGCATTGCTCTTCAGAAAAAAAAATGAACAGCAGTTGGGCTTCAGAAACTGGTTTGGATCTAATCCTTAATTACACCCCCCCCCCAGATAATTGAAACTTCATCGCCACTTTCTGTCTTCTGGTGCTTCCCTCAAACAATTGACTCCAGCTTATGGACGGATACTCCAGGAGAACCATCATTCAGGCAACAATCAATCAACAAGCATCAATCACATACCTCCTCATAGTGTTGGTCATTGAGCAAAGGTTCAAACTGAGCAAAATGGAAAAGCCTTTGACTATAAGCATGGTATAGACAGTGTACCTAGTATCAACATCAGAATGTCTAGAAAGCTCCATCACTGTCCACATGTCACATGGGAATGGAATGGTGGTGGGAGATGGGGGATATTTTTATTGTTCAGTTGTTTCAGTTCTGGGCAACATTTTTTGATTCTGCTTGAGTGGTTTGTCATTTTCTTCTATTTTACAAATAAGGGAACTGAGTTAAATAGAATTCAGTGACTTGCCCACATCTAATAAGTGCCTTAGGTGAGATTTGAACTCAAGAAGAAGTCTTCCTGATTCCAGGTCTGGGGCTCTATCCACTATGCCATCTAGCTGCCCATTAAAGAAAGGAATAGTAATTCTTGAGACAACCTACTAAGTTCTAAAGACTATTTTTTGAGTTTTCATGGATATGAGAGCTGAGTTAGCAGAATGAATGCCCATACCAGGGAAATCATAACATCCCCTGGTATTAAAAAATTGTTTGAAATGAATTTGTTGGCATAGGTTCTTTCTACTTGAACACAGGAAAGCTTTGTATGCCCTCCATGGGAATCCCTACAATTTCTAGAGAACTAAAGGAAGGCTCCCAACAGCTCTCCTGTGGTAGATTTTGGAAGGGCAAGGTCTAAAATCTCTCAATATACCCCCCCCAACCTGGACAGTATAGGTGAAATCCGAGAATCAACTAAGTTTCATAGTATTTAGGTTTCAATGACCCTTAGAGGTTTCTAGTTCTGTAGGGTTTTGTATGGAATAAGAGAAAAGCATGATCAATCCCAATGGCAAATAAGTTGCAATAGTTTCCCTGAAGGGAATAGTCCTAGGGTTCCACATTTAGAATCTCAAAGAGACCGCAGAGGACATCAAACCCAGTCATTACACATGAAGAAAGAAGGAAGGGAGACTTTTTCTCTAAGTGAAGTCTGAGGGACCCAGGCAGGCCAGGGTAAGGGATGCTGTTCTGTATAAGTGTCTGCATGCAGGAGAGTACACATTTTGATCCTTTCCAGAGAACACTCATTACATCCCCCATCATTCTGCTGAGTCAAATATCCAAGCCTGTTACATGTACCAAGGCTTGACAAAGAGCAGTGTTTCAGACTATGATTAATGGAAATGATAGAATCATTGGACTAAGATGAGGAGGGGCAAGTCACCAGGAGGAGGGACATTTGTTTTTCTGGAAATGAGTAAAGAAAGATCTCCAAATTGATAAACTTTCCAAGGAATAACCTTGACCAGGCCTGTATACCCCTGAAAGCTTGGAGGATTCAGTTCCTAAATAAATATAGAGAACCCCGCCCCCCCCAGGCTATTCAGGTGCTCAAGACAGAAGAATCCAGGTATCCAATAGGGTGCTTTTTTTTTTTTTTAAACTTCAAAACTTAAATTGGACTCATGAAGACTATGTATGGATCTTCACATCTCATAGAAAGAAAATGTCTTTCCATGGAACATCTGCCTTCTCCATTTTTTAAATAAATTGAGTAAAATGGGATTTGATTTTGAGACTTGTCTGATTTGAGATTGAGACATATTTTTTCAAATTAAATGTTTTATTTGAAACAATATAAACAACTCTACTGCTTTGATAAATTTTTATATTTAAATGATTAATTTCAAAGCACAATCATAAAAAATTCTCATTCACTTTTTTCATATTATTAAAGTATCTACCCATTCTCCCATTTCTGTTTTTATTCATTTGCTTTTGATAATAGTGGTGGTGATTTTCAGTCTTTTTTCAGTTATGTTCAAATCTGTGATTTCACTGGGGCTTTCTTGGTAAAAATACTGTAGTGACTTGCTTTTTTTTTATTTCTCTCCAACTCATTTTATAGATGAGGAAACAGGCAAGCAGGGTTAAATGATTTGCTCAGGATGACAGTGTCATTAAGCATCTGAGGTCAAATTTGAATTCAGGTCTTCCTTACTCCAGGGCTGGTATTAAATCCACTGTGCCACCTACCTACCCTATTGTTATTTTGTTTTATTTTACAATAGAATTATTAGACATAATTGTTTCTCTGATAATTGTCTATCTTAATTTCAAAGTGAGGCAATAGAGATAGTTTAGTGAATTGAATACTGGACTTTGAATCAGGAAAATTTGAGTTCTGGTTCTGATCTGGATAGTGATAACTGTGTGACAAATCCTGGTCAAGTCACAATCTCTCTGTGCCTCAATTTGTTCATCTATAAAAAAGGAGATGATACTAGAACCCACCTAATGGGGTGGTTGTGAAAAGAAAATAAGATCATATAGGTAAAGCTCCATATAAATGTTAATTACTATTATGTTTTAAATTAGAAAATTCCAATGGATGAATACAGCACATTTAGCCATTCTACAGACACCATTCAGATTATTTCCATTCTTTTTGCAATTATATCCAGTGCCACAATGCAAACTTTCCAATGATATAACTTTCGTTTTTTACTTGTTTTTTTTTTAATTTAAGGCAGTGGGGTTAAGTGACTTGCCCAAGGTCACACAGTTAGGCAATTTTTAAGTGTCTGAGGCTGGATTTGAATTCAGGTACTCCTGACTCCAGGGCCAGTGCTTCATCCACTGCACCACCTAGCTGCCCCCTGATAGAATTTTCTTGATAATGATTCTGTCCCCCAGATTTCATGATAGGATCAGAAAGTGTAGTATACTGATCTATGCAATATTTGCTACATACACCAGCAATGAGTCTCCCCGATTCTTCCCAAATCCAGGGGTGCAAAGACATGTTTTTTTAATTTGTCAATTTCAATGTTTAAATTCAAATATCTTTATTAGTTGAATTGAGCATTTTTCCAAATGAGTATTAAAGATTTAATATGCTGTTTATCTATTTTTAAAATACATTCTATGTATTGACCATCTTTTCAACTTTATTTTAATAGTTTTATAGTTTTATAAGCTCCAACTTAAAATTACTTCTCATTCCAACTTAAAATTACTTCTCCTTTATGAAAGTATCCTTACAATTAAGTGGAGGTTGCTATTTTCATCAAAAGTAGAGTTGATTTTTTTAAAAATAGACCTAAAGGCAACTTAACAACAGATTCCAGTATTTCTAACTTCAAAGCATTCCTGTCTCCATGGGGAAAGCTTTCCAAATCCCATAATGCTCTCCACTCCTCTCCATCTCTTGGCTTCCCTGGCTTCCTTCAACCTCACTTAAAATTCTGTCTTCTACCAGAAGTCTTTCACAGTCTCTCCTTTTGGTATTGCTTGCCCTCTGAGTATTAGCCTGGCATTCCATCCCACCTTATTTGCAACTTGTCTTTCTCTTTAGATTGAGAGTTCCTTGAGAACAGGGAATGTTGGCTTTTTTGTATCACTACTTCCTACTTACTATGGGATATAGTAAGTATTCAATATTGTCTTGCTGACTTATGTGGCCCCCAGTGTTTTCATGCTCACCAGGTTCTAAATTCCTCATAAGATTGGAAGTTCAGTGAGGACATCTTTGTGCGTCTTCCACTTTGCCTTGCCCCTTGTGCAATAATTCAAACCTACTTTAAGAATCCACATGGAAACAGAGCAAACCTTCTAAGACCTAATAAATCATCTTGGAAAGGCATTATGGGGGGGGCAGGGAAAGAATGTTATCTTCTTCTCAAGCTGCTGATAAGTTGGAAAAAACCCAACTTGTCCAGGCTAGTCCAAAAGTGACAAGGTATATTTATATATATTCATTGACCAGTATTCATTTATTAAGCATCTCTTATGTAACAGACACTATCCTAAGTGATGAAGATTTTTTTAAAAGGGGCAAAAGACAATCCCTACCCCCAAGGAGCTTACAATTTGATGATCTCATCTATATCTTTCCATGGTAAGTAGCAACTACCTTAGTATCTGCATGAGTTCTCCTAATATTTAGTGAATTGTTCCTCTTCAAGAAGTCAGAGAACTTATTATCAGTCATTAGGATGACTTGGGATCACCTAGGAGTCCCCTTTTTGGCATTCCTTTTCCTCCAAAAATTTTACTGCCAGCACTATCCTTCTTTGCTACAAAATCCTTTCTGCCTTTTGAGACTTCAACATCATACATTGGCAGCATAAGAGACATTGAATAAAGATCCATTTTTGATCATATGATGTGAGAGAGGTGAACAGGTGACAAAAATTATGGAACTGAAATACAGAGAAGCAATGGCTTTGATGCTCTTCTTCATCTGCATCACTCCATCTTTCCTTTCCAGGGCTTTGCACTAGCTGAAGCACATTCTTGGAATGAACTACTCTTTTTCTTTTCATTGATTCCTCTCTATCCCTTCAGCACCTAGATGACACAGTGGGTGGAATAGAGCCGGAGAAATGAACAGAACCTGAGGTCAGATTTGCTCTCAAATACTTCCCAGCTGAGTGACCCTGGACAAGTCACTTAAACCCATTTGCATCAGTTTCCTCATGTATAAAATATACTGGAGAGGGAAATGGTCATCTACTCTCATAGCTCTAACAAGAAATTCCAAATGGAGTCACAAAGAATTCAACAAGAATAAAATATGATTGGACAGAAACAAGAACAATCATAGAGAATCCCTAGCTTCCTTAAGCACTCAATTCAGGCATCACCTTATACGTGAAGCCCTTCCTGATCTACCCACCCTAAGACTGCTAGTGCTAGCCCCCTGAAATTACCTTATATTTTGTTTGAGTATATTGGTGCATGTGTACATGCTCACTTATTTTCTTTCCCTATAGACTGCAAGCTCCATGAGGAAAGGGACTATTTTCTTTTTTGTCTTTGAATCTCTAATACTATGGCATAATTTCTCAATCATTTGTTCATTGATGGACAGGTTGATAGAATCATAGAAAGGCAAAACCAGGACTTGGGAGCAAATTCATGAATTCCCCACTCCATCCAGTTCTCTCTACTGAACCATCCTGCCTTTTTCAATGATACTTTTAACTAAAATTATTGAAAACCTGTCCCAATGTAAGAACAATACTTCACTGTTGGTTTGGGCCTAACTCCTTTCAGATGAGCTTATGAGGTGATCCCCGCACAATAAACAAAACCTAGCTAATAAATGTTACCCAAACCAGGACAAATACCAACAAGAAGCCTGCTAGAGAGCTGATGAGGTTCTATGTTCTGGCTGATATCAGATCGTGTCATCAGCAGAGGAAATGGGGCCTAAACCTGGAAATAGTTTTTAGCATGGCAGGGATGGCCAACCCAGCATTCACTAGATCCTCATACCTGGGAACATCTCTGGCTGTCATCACCAATTGTGGTCCTTCTCACTGCCAGGTCAGCCAAAAAAGTCCATTTGGGGTTTTATTTCTTTTCATTTCATTTTGCTTATTATTGTTAACATATAAATACAAAGGACATAAAGGCATTTCAGATCTGTTTACATTTTAAGCCATTATTCTGAGCTATTCAAGACAAAATTCACTATATGTTATTGTTCTTTTATATTTTATTTCCTTAAGTGAAATATATATGAAATTTAAATCTGTTTATATTTAAATATATAACTATATATAATATAACTATATACATACATGTATATGAAATATTCAAGACAATGAAATAAATCAATTCACAACCATTTATTAGGCATCAGTGCACTAAGGTACCAATGTCCTATATTAGGTTATGGGAATACAAGTGTCATCTTCTTCCCAGCTCCCCTGTACTGGCTCAGGACATCATCACTGTCCGAGTCAACTATACTTGCATCCTTAGAACCATTGCTGACTCTTCACTGCCAGTCACTATCCATATTCACCCTTTGGTAGGAAATTTAAAGTTTAATGTTTGTTTTTACTTTCAAAATAAATCTCAGGGCTCAGCCTTCCTCTCTCTAGCTCCTGGTTTTTGCTTTTAATTCTACCTCCCTGGACCAAGAATAGTAAGTCTAATCCCCCCTTCACAAGAAAATTTTTCCAAGTTTTGAATTCACCTTATAGATTCTCTCTGGGTCTTCTATGTCCCAGGTTAAACATCCCCAGTTCCTTCAGTAGACCTTAGAATACATACATTCAGGAATCTTCAGCACCCCAAGGACCCTTCTGCAAGTGTTCTCCAGTTCTACAACATCTAAACACATGGTTTTGTATTGGGCCTGATGAAAGCAGAGGAGGAGGCCAAGACCACTCTGAATGATTTTCTGAGGCTGAGACCCTCCCCTGCTCATAGCATCTGGGGCATGGGTGGGCAGCCTACTCCTACCCAGTAAAGGAATAAGCTACTACATCAGAGATTGTGTTTCTCCTCTCTTACATGTTCTCCTACCTTTTACTTGGCCAAATTTCCTCATAGTGAGGAGTGGAGAGGCTAGTCTAAAGAGAATCTTGGAGATGGGGAGATCTGAAGGTGCTCTAGTAGATGAGGGACAGGCTCTGGCATGTGGCCACAGTGTGGCATATGGAATGGAGAGGGCAGACTTGATCTCTGTATATGGCCCTTGTGCAGACAGGAAATAGCGATAAAGCTAGAGAAGACGAAATACATGAGAGAAAGCTTGGAGTCATGGGAACAAATGAATTGCAAATTGGTTAAATGCAGGCAGAGAGGTAAAAGTAATAAGATTAAATGGTAAATAAGTAAGCAAATAAGATTAGGTAAGTAAAAGGTAATTATAATTGACCATTCCACTGTGTTTTGGCTTTAAAGATTTTTAAATAGTTTACTGTGATCTTCATACCAACCTTATAGGGTAAGGACAACTCCATTTTATAGATGAGAAAACTTATGAATTATTCATACTGCAATAACTCTTTTTAATTTATTTTTTTGATTTATGAAATAAAATAAGAATTTCCATAATGTGGTATAATTAAAAATGTTTGCAAAATGAATTGTAAGTTTTTTATGTACAACTTAACTATTCTTTTTAAATAGGTATGCAATATAATAACAATATAATATATAGCTATAAATTATAGTTAAATTTAATTTAGTTGAATAAATATATGTTAAATATATAATTAATTATAAATATATAATCTAGGTATCATGTATCTTTCCAAATTTTTTTCTTCCCTTCCCCAGCTTTTAAGGGACTGAGAGGTCATCTAAAGTCAACTGTCTCTTAGTTCCAGGTTCCAGACTCTTTCCCCTCTTCTAGACTATTTATTCCCAAGCCACATCTCCATGTCAAACATGGAAAAGAAGGTGAATGATATTGACATAAAAAGAAATGAAGAGAAAAGGAGGGGGGCAACTAGCTGGGAACGAAGGTAATCATAGTTGAGGTCTGGGAGAATGGGAGCAAAATGTTTCTTCTCTAGTCAGACAGTCATTTAGAAAGGAAGCATTGCTTAACTGATTTTCTATATTATAAAGGAAAGCTTAAGAAAAGGTAGACTGAAAAAATAGCAGAATTCAACCTATTGCCAAATCTTTTCACAAGCTGTCTCATATCAATTGCTTTATCTCAACTGAAACAGGCATCACCTGATACAGGTATATCTAGCTGGTGATCTCCTATAGATAGAAAATAGTTCTGGAGTTTTGGGAGAAAGGTCAGGGAAAAACTGATCTTATTTAGTGATATCAGCAGTTGGGGGTGATGTAAAATTATCACCCTCTGATGTGTGACATTAGAAAGTTCCCTAGCTAGTAACATAAACTCATTTTGACATTCGTGATTAATTAAGCTTAACTTTTTTGCTATACCTATTTTTTTACTTACTGGTCTTCAAACAAAGAATAATGTTTTCCCAAGAACTGATGAAAACTTTGTACAGGAATTGGGGAGGAAAGCTCTGGGGTATGTTGGAGTAGAACTTTCAGCTGAGCAAGATTCTAAGCAGAGACTTCTGAGCCTTTGTTTGTGCCATGACCTGCTCTGCCAGACTGATAAAGTCTGTGGATACCCATTCAGAATGGCTTTAATGAAAAGTCCTAACTATATAGGATACTAAAAGGATACCAATTATATTTAAATACTTATCCAAAATACAATTTTGTAAATTCAAATTTGGCAGATGCTACTTTAGAGGCAAGAAAAAATATTTTCTGTGGACTGCAAGAGGATGAAGGTGAGGGGGAGTGAGTGAGCTTTTACTCTTATCAGAAGTGGCTCAGAGAGGGAATAACATACATACATACTCAATAAAGTATAGAAATCTATCCTAGCCTAGAGGAAAATAGGAGAGAAAAGGGATGGGAGAAAGGGGGAGGGGGATGTAGGGGATAAAAGAGAGGAAATAAAATGGGAGAGGGTTGTCAGATGCAGTAAACTTTTGAGAAGGGACAGGGTGAAAGGAGAGAGAAAATAGAATAAATGATGATGGGGGAAAATACAGCTAGAAATAGCAACTGTGGGACAAAATATTGAATTTTAATTTCTCTGATGGACTTTTGATAAAGAATGCTATCCATCACCATCCCCAAATAAATAATATATCACTACCATAATACAGAATTTTGTAAGGAATCAAAGACAAATTGACTGACCTAAAACTCAGCAGTTCTTTCCATGCTCCATAATCATCAGGATAGTCTCTAGAATGTGGCTGCAGGAATGTTTTATGTCACCTGTTTTGGCTGTGACTGACAGCCTCATCATGCAATTTATCTTCCAAGCCACTTTGAATTTCTAATCTTGTATTTTAACTGAACTTTTTTTTAACATAGTTAACCTTTTTTTTATCTGTAAATCACTGAAAAAATCCAGTCAAAAAAATTGCTCAGCACCGACATTTGAGAAATCATGCAGGTACAATGGATAAAAACCAACCAAACAAAATAAGCCCTCCCCTACAGGGGCTTAGAATTGGAAAGAAAGAAAGAAAGAAAGAAAGAAAGAAAGAAAGAAAGAAAGAAAGAAAGAAAGAAAGAAAGGAAGAAAGGAAGGAAGGAAGGAAGGAAGGAAGGAAGGAAGGAAGGAAGGAAGGAAGGAAGGAAGGAAGGAAGGAAGGAAGGAAGGAAGGAAGAGAAAGAAAGAAAGAAAGAAAGAAAGAAAGAAAGAAAGAAAGGAAGGAAGGAAGGAAGGAAGGAAGGAAGGAAGGAAGGAAGGAAGGAAGGAAGGAAGAAAAAGAAAGAAAGACTCGGGTTTAAAACACATTATTAAGTAATTATTAAATTTCTTTATTTTATTTATTTCCACTAAAATCCTAGTCTGAGTACTTCTCTTAGTTCTCTTGATATTAAGTGAATATCATTGAAACCCAAAGGCTGGCTGTTGGTTTTCCCTCTGCTTCACAATATAACCAGCTCATCTTTTGTTGCTGTGGTTTTTGTTCCTGTTTCTTGTTGTCAGTCTTTGTGACATTTCTCCAAAATAGTTATTCATTTGCCAAGTTTATAAGAATTTGTAATTTGCTGCATTCTAGCAAAGCATCCATATCTAATGATCTATAAACCAATTTCCCCTTCTCTTTAAAAATAAAACAAAACACTCTAGGAGAGTCCTTTAAATGTATCTTTGTTGTAAGTGTGAAAAGGGGACAGACTTTCATGAACAGATCACACCTTTGAAATCATCAAGTTGCTTTTAATGTATAGAAAATCGCTTTAAACTCAGTGATAATTGACTATGAAAAGAAACATTTATGCAGTTTAGCAAATACCTCAGGTCTTTTCCTCCACAAGTAGTCTCCACCCACATGTAAGAATTCGATAGGAATTCAGGAGAGGTATGATAATAGACAACTTTGCTCTGATTACTGACCTCAAAGGAGTTCCATAGCAGGAAGCTATATGCTCACCAGAGGCATTTCCCACAATCTTGAAAGATGTCCAGCTAAAAAGGAGTCATTTTAAATAATGTGAACCTCCACATGCCCCTGCTTGATGATGAAAATTATATCAAGTCCCAGTCTCCTAAATAAACTTCATCATCATTCTAGGGTATGGTTCAGCAATTTATACAGGACACACCAAGTGGATCAAGCATGCCTTGTGGCTAGATTAAACTACAAATTTGGAGGAAGAATCAAAATGATACTTTGCCTGTATTTCAGAAAACCATGGTATATGATCAAGCAACTGGACCAGAATGAGAGATGGAGAGCAGACTTTCCTGCCTTTCAGAATCTGCTATGTTCTTAAAAACTTCACACTTCATCCTGAAACAAAGGTCTTTCTTTATGATATCAATATTCTTCTAGTTATACTATGTATCTTGTAAGACTTTAAATGCCCCAATCTCTGAAATAAAATTGTCAAGGATCACCCAAAGGCAATAGAAGAGTGCTTGGCAATAACAAGATAGCAGTAATGTGTCACCGATGAAGACCCATGGCACAAAGGGCACAATATCCCCAGGGAGCTGTGCAACCACAAGAGAAGTTGGCTGGGCAGCCAGCAAGAGCGAGGGAGGGAGAATGAGCAGTAGTCAATAGTCAACCAGACAATGGCACCCATGAGAAGTCAGTTCTTCTATAAAAGGGTCCCTGATGGGTTGGATGGACATGTGTTTTGAATTCATGGAAGGATTTGGACAAGTTATGAGATGATACTGTCACATGGACGATCTGGGAACTGCCTTCTGGCACAAAATCCACACAGATAAATTTATCCATCCGTCCATAAAAGTACAGATATAAGTGACCTTCATGGGTGTGGGGAGAATTTGTACATTCACATTCTATATCTATATTTGTACATTCTCCTTCTATATCCAACTCTCTAACTCTCTGTTATAATATTAATAACAGTAAAATAGTCTTTCATTTTAATTAATTTTGTTTGTATTTTATTATATACATTTAAAAATATGATTTTAAGGGACCTGTAGACTACCCCAGATGGACCGCCAAAGGGATCCATGACACAAGAAAGTTAAGAATGCACATCTAATATTTTATTATTAGTGGTAATAATAGCTAGCTTTGGGATAGCTGTTTTGTTGGCAGCAGTCATATGATAGCTGGAAGATGATTAAGCAGAAGTAATGAGGGTGGGATTTCATAGGACTCATAAGCACACACATCCATGCATTCTTATACTCTATATACCAGTTTTATAAATACATACATACACACATACATGACTATAGAATGTGCTGTGATATATCAGGAGAAATAATTCTCAAAATAATCTTTTCTTTATGTTATGTATCTTTTCAATTACACTTAGCCACTCAGAACTTATAGTCAGCCATGGAACCAATATTTAGCATAGATATAGATTTCTACTCGATGCTAAATACATTCAAATTGAGCTATGACATTGAAGAAGTATTCCTTTTAATTATATTAATATAGTTAATTTATAAATTATTGATGCACAAGGAAGATTCTCAAAGAGTATCCATGAAGGAGCTAAACTATAGGTTCCAATATATATGGAGTCAGAGCTCTAAATTTTGATATGGATAACCATAAATATCTCTTCATACATATATATGCATACATATATGTCCACACATGTGCCCATATACTTGGACGGATTTATGAAATAAATTCAGTATATATATATGTATATATATATATATATATATATATATATATATATATACATTTAATGATATATATATGCAGTGTGTCTTATTAAAGCTTCTTTGGTCCATCCAATTTTTACTCTTTACCTCATTCTCCCCCTCTGACCTTAAATCTTCCATCCTTTTTTCAGCACTCTCTCCTGTCCTCAGGGATGAGGCGAGTGTAATGTGGAATATTCTCCAGATTGATATGCTGATTCCTAGTTACCACAAGTAACAAGGATCTAGTTTAATAAACTTAACTACCTTCTGGACCCATTGATTGGCCCACACACTGGGAAGGAAGCTCTGAGCATTCATTTTTTATTTGCTGTTCAAAGGGGATCCCAGAAGAAATCCCTTGGAGGAACCATAGAAGGGAGTACAACTCAATATCCAGAGTTTGGCCATTAGAAACAGAGGTAATCTATATTCCAATATGAGTCCTGTTGTTTCCTACTCATGTGACCTTGGGCAAGTCACTGAACTACTCTTAGCCTCAATTTCTCATCTGTAAAATGGGGAAAACAGCAGCACCTCCCTCCCAGAACTGCTGATAACATGTGTGTGTTCAATGCCAACAGCCAATTATGTGACCTTTGATTCTGTAGCTCTGTAATGCTACTAAAATGAGATCTCTAGAACACCTGGAGAGGTGAGGCTGAATAAGAGTCTCTCCTCCAACATAGAGTCTCCAATGTGGAAGCTCCCAAGGAGATCGCAGAGTGACTGTTCCTGGCCAAAGTAAGGTTCCATTTACTCTCTTCTAGGAAACATGTTTTAATACACGTAGACTTAAGAGCTAAAAGAGGTGAAATGCACGTCATCTGCACTGGATTTTTCTCATTGTTATTTTAATTATAAATTAGAATAACTAGCCATAATGGTATTTAATAAAGAAGTTCAAATTCACAAACAGCTTAAGTTGTAAAAATCTGTTTTCAAACCCTGCTGGCTGGCTACGTAACCACAAACAAGTTCTTTAATGTCCTGAGATTTAGTTTCCTCATCTGTAAAATATAACTGGTAATGCACACACAGGAACTACTTCAGACCGTCATTGGGAGGCTTAAATGAGAGATTTGTATGATATTTCCTAGTCCTTAAAGCATTGTACAAATGACATAATTATTATTAATATTAACATGGTTTGTCATGACTGTGGCTTTCCAATAGGAGGTTCCTAGATGTGTCTGTTGAATTGAACAAAATAATATTTATAGATTCAATGTTTAGCATAATTCTCAAAATATTTCCTCAAAATTGAATGCCTTCCCAAAGGGCTGTGGAAACAAAATATTAATCCTCAATTTGTATTAAATATCTATTGCAATATGGAGATTGTTACCAAAAAAATAGCTGTTTTTAAGGGAAAAAACTTTTATAAAACTTCTTTTTGTTTTTTTAATTTAAAAGTATTTGGTTGCAAGAAAACCCTTAAAATCTTAACAAATGGTGAGGAACCTGCTGATGGAAGGCCCTTTTCCAGTTTATAGCAAAGTCTTTATTTGCAAAGAAAAAAGATATCGACTTCTCCAATATTTATTTTAAAGTTTGGGATTATTGAAATGCTGAAAATCTTTTCTGTATAAATCAGACAAAAGAAAATGGTCCTTAAAAAAAAGCAAGCTGAGGGACTTTCAGAAAATTTTCCAACATCAGGAAGAAGGAAGCCTCCAAAATTAAGGCCATTATTAGGAGCAGTTGAAAGCAGGCAGAGATGGAGAGCTGGGCCTGGTGGGCCTGGCCAAGGATGTATTTTTGCAGAGTCCCTAAGGCATTCCTCACTTGTACAGTGCAGAGAATTCACATCCTGGCTCTTTGGATTCTTTTGTCCACTCTCCAATCTCCATGGCCAGGAACCTTCAGGCGAGAAAGATTTATGAAGCCCCCACTAACGGGGTCAACCTTGTTTTTATCAACAGAAGACTTTGTTGTAAAAATAATACCCTCCCCATCCCAGACTCGGTTGGGTAGACTCTCTTGGCACCAGCACTTTCTGTTTACTTTAACAGCCCATGTGCATGACGAGCCTCAGCCCCAGAGATATCGTTCCCTAATTCTTCCAGGCTCAGAAGCCCCAACTTCTGCTACCTGTCAGTTTTATTTCATTGGAAGTAATGTCGAAATCTGGTCATGTGGGGGGCTCCAGAGACTCCCAAAAGGTGAACTGGTCCCTATTGAGGGGATGTGTGAAGAAGTACTGTGAAGGTAGCCAGGCTCTGAGAGGAAGCTAAGGAAAATGTAGTTGCAAGAGGACCAGACAAAATAAAGTGAAAATCCAACAGGAAGTTGGAATTCTACATGCATGGTGGAAAAGATAGTTTCCAGAAACCCTTTTTTTGACCTGGAATCCTTGGAACTGAAAATGTTTAAATACCTTGGTTGGATAGACGGAATACCTGGGAAATTAGATATATCAGGTATATGCATAACATTATGCTAGATCATAGATAAAAAAGAATAAAAAATGAAGCAAGGAGTTTGATTCTCCTTGGGTCCATGACTCTCATATTATTAGCAAATATTAAAGATACATATAGATACATATTAATACACATTATATACATGATATAATATGGACCATATTATATACTATATGATATATGGCAAAATATGGCAGTGATATATGTGATACATATATGTAATGTGATTTATATAATATAAAGATATAATATATGCATATCTATATAATGTTGCTATATCTATAAACACACATACACACACACATATATATCCATATGTATGTATGTCTGTTTAGTAAGGTAGTATGGATTATTCAACTATTTCAATTGTGTCCACCTCTTCATGACTCTAATTGGGGCTTTCCTTGGCAGAGTTGCTGAAGGGGTTTTACCATTTCCATCTCCAGCACATTTTACAGATGAGGAAATGGAGGCAGAGTAAAGTGTCTTCCCCAGAGGCATAAGGCTAGTAAGTAGCTGAGGTCAGATTTGAACTTGGGTCTTCCTGAGCTGTATGTACTTGGGAAATACTTAGCATCCTTATTTAATATGTGTGTATATATACATAGGTCTATGCATAGTTATAGATAGGTTTATCATGACATGATAAGCACTCAGCTGACACTTGAAATACAAATACAAAAGGGGAAATACTCTCTACTTTGAAAGAGTTTAGGTTCTCAAGGAGGACACACATAGATAAAGAAGAAACAGTAAGAGAATTAACAGAAGTAAGCAGTGAGCTTGGAAGGCAGAGCCAGGTCTTCACATGTTCTGGAGCTAAGACCGGGAGGCAGGATTCACTGACGTAGGAGTGAGGAGAGTCCGTCATCCGGACAAGGGGGATGGTCTTGTTCAAAGATAGGAGATGGAGCCTGGATGTAATTACCCATGATAAGGCCAGTGAATCTGATGAGGTCGAAAGAGAGCTATATAGAATGAAGCTAGAAAGAAAGGTTGGGCAAAGTTGTCAAAGGAATGGAACACTAAGCAGAGGAGGCTTTATTTTTTTCATATAGGTAATCAATACCATAAAGGGACTGGTATTCACTGATTAGGGCAAGAAGTGGTCAGATTTGGGCTTAAGGAAAATGGCTTTGGTAGTTATTTGGAGGATGCACTGGCTTGAGAAGGAACACAAAGCAGGAAGACCATAAGAATGGTGATGAAAGATGATGAGGGTCCGGGCTAAGGTGATGACTCTGAGAAGGGAGAAGGACTCCAAAGTGAGAATGGAATAATATTTGGCAAATGGTTCAATCTATGGGTTGAGGAAAAGGAAGGAGTCCAGGATAGCCCTGAGATTAGAGACATGGGAGATGGAGAGGATGGGAAACTTTGCAATATCCCAAGTTCAAAAAAAAAGTATTTCATGCATGTTTTTCCATGCTTTAATTTCCCTATTTGATTGAATAGTTTACTTGATTTTAATGTCTTGGGAGAAAAAAATTCCTCATAAAATATCCTTTTAAAACTAGAGGATTCATCTTTTATTTTGACCCTGAGTTCCTTTTTCAAGGTCCATTCAATTATTTTTCCTCTCACTTCTGCTAATTGAGTTAAAGTAGTCATTCCTCTTCCTAGTTGTTGCAAAGGCTCCCCTCATACAAATTGCTTTTCAATTTTGCATTGGCAAATGACACAGATGAAGCCCCAGAGAAATTTCCTGATACTTTATTGTAATTGCACAAAGTGGTCCGTTCACCGAGAGCAGCCACAGTCCCTGGAGCAGGGATGAGAGAAGCTTTTCATGGGATTTGGCCAGGGCTCCTTGAGAGTTAATACTCCCACTCTTCTTCCTTAAGTGTCTGGGGATTTTTCACATCCGCAACCCAGACAGGAACTTGGTTTTATGCCTCACAAAAAGAATGGATCTTTTTTCATATAATGATCTGTAGTGCAATTACCAATAAAAAAGTAATATTCTGCCCTCTAAGCTGAGCAATCTGTGAGGAGTGTTCTAGTAATGGGTGACTCCAAGAGCAACCAGCAGAAGGAATTTAAATCAAGTCAGGAGAGGACTCAATAAAAGAAAATATAAATAAGTCCTAGGGAAGAAAGAAATGAAGACCTGGAATCATCTGTCACTCCTCCAGACTCCATTAAGAAAATGTCATAGAATAAAGTAATCAGATATATTAGAACATTGGCTCATTGACTAAGAACTGGGAGGGACCTTTGAGATCAAGTCCAACTGAGTTTTCCAGATGGGCAAACTGAGGTATGGTATGTCTCAGGTTGGGTAATCCATTCTATGGACTGGTTTGCACATTGTTTCTGATCTTGGTAAAGATGCCAACGGGCCCTGGCTTTGAATCCTGGTTCTAGTGCTGACTGACTGAGAAGGTCAGATCATCCTTCTGAGCATCTGAAAACATTCCCATCTCTTCTCAACCCTAACTCCATGAAAAACTTTGCTCAATGGAAGCTCTTAAGGGTCACTTGTCCTGATGTCCCTGTTTGTCAGGTCTTTCTCCTTCTACTTAATTAAATTGACCTTGTCTTTGTCCCCCTAGAACCAAGAGGTGCTTTGAACATAGTTTGAAATTTGATAAATGCTTAGCATACCAAGCTGAAGCAGATATCCTCGCCTCTAAAGTCATCCTGTCATCTATTATATGTCATAGCAGTGGATTTGGGATAGAAGGGGGTATTTAGGATGGTCTGATGACCTTGATTGCCTTCTCTGACATAACCTACTAAATGAAAGACTATAGGCTTGTAGAAGGCAAGGACAGTGTCTTATTTTGTATTTCCTTCAGTGCATTGCAAATTTTAGACAGTTAACTCAATTCAGTAAATATTTATTTGACACCTAGGCAATTACATGGTAAATTGGATAGAGCTCTAGCCTTGTAATCAGGAGGAAAGGAGTGCAAATCCAGTCTCTGACACTTGAACCTTACTAGCTGTGTGACCTTGGACTAGTCACATCACTCTAAATGCCTCGCATCCAGAGTCATCTCCAGTCATCCTGATCCATATTGGGCCATGAAATCCCCATGGTTCTGGAGGAGAAAGTGAGGCTGGGGACTTAGCACAGCCCCCCCCCCACTCAAATCCAGTTCATGTGCTTGTCATGGCATCACCTCCCTGATGTTCTGTTTTTCTTCGAGAACAAAGGACAAACATCACTTGGCACCTACTATATAATGAGTGCTAAGGAGACAGAGGCAAGAAATGAAAATTCCTACAAGCAGATTAGAATGTACTGAGGACAGTATGGGAAGGGGAGGAAGAAGTTAAAAGTTAATGAAAATGATTTGAAGAAGAAAATTCATAACTGAGCGGTTAGGGGTGTTATAATGGGGAAAATCAATTGTTTTAGGAAGATAAAGCTTCTGAGGGGCAGAGGTGTGAAAATGTGACAGCAAGTCTGTGCAAAGCAGGGACCTTGGAGATGGAATATCAAGTTAATGGAATAATGTATTGTCGAGTGTGTGTGTGAGATGGAGAATGGGTGAAGGGGAATGGCTGCTGCCCGAAGCTGGAAAGGTAGGTTTGAAGCAGATGGATGAGGGGCCTGGGTTAGACTGAGAAGCTAACATTTTATCCTGCAGATAGTGAGAAGCCACTGGCTATTATTGGACAGGAGAGCAACAGAACCAGAATCCATCAGCAGGAATGTGGAGGAGGGAAGGCAGAGTGTAGAAAGTGGGAGTGGGAAGACCAATGAGGAGAGTGTAACTGTTGTTCAGGGGAAAGATGTTAAAGGACTAGGTTTCTTAAGTGTTTGTTAAATGAGTATAGGCATAAAAAGTTCTGCAGAAGAAAACTTCAACCACGCATCATTCTGGAGGTCATTTAAAAACATTCCACTCACCCTAATAATGAGATGAAATATCTTCTCATCTAAGTTCGTGTGGAGTGGATGGAATTAATTTTAAAGATATTCATTAAATAGGATGGAAAGTTTTAAATGCTGTATTTGGAAAGGATTTTGATGAGCTAGAGAGCATCCAGAGGAGGAGAACCAAGAGCATAATGGGAACCTGAGTCCTTTGAGAGGAAGCTTTATTGGAGAAATCAGGACTATTTGGCTGGTAAAGTACAGGTCACAGGTAGCTGATTTCAGGAATTTGTAGGGCTAACTCTTGGAAGGAAGATTAACCCTGGGCTGCTTAACCCCAGGAGGCAGAACTGGACATTGAAAAGACTGGAGATCCAGAACAGTGGCAATATAACCAAGCCTGTCCCCAAGAAAATGGGCTTCCAGCTGTGAGATGAGGGGAGAGATTCATGGGTAAAATTCCAACCACTTTTTCAATTGGTTGCACATTTTTCAAGGTAGACGAGATGGCTACTAATTTCTTTGAAATTCTTAAAATTCTAGATAATCTGCACTAACTGGAATAAAATGGTTAAAAATAATTATGGGTGGACTCTTCATAGAGAAGGAAAATGGGAAGGAACTAGAAGAGATTAGGAGTGCTGGTTAAAGTAGAAAGAAGGATAAATATAGACATTGCATTTATGACTCAGAAATGAGTCAAAGAAATCATTCTTCAAGGTTGCTTGTAGAACAACTATTTTAGTATTCTGTAATATTAATCTGAATAATGATCTCTATAACCAGTTTTAAAACAAAGATGATGCTCTCCCTGTCTCCAGCTTATTCTCCTTCCCCATCCTTCTTACACTATTAATGTGACAAATACTTTTCAAATGCTAATTCCCCCTACCCACTTCTAAAAATATTCAGGGATTCTTCATTGCCATAGCTTAAACTACATTCTGAGACTGATATTGCAAGTGGGAATATTAATAACAGGAAAAGATCTTGAGTCGGTGGCATTTGAATTGAAGGAAGCCTAGGATTCTAGAAGGGGAGGTGAGGAGGAAAAAGAATTTTAAGTAAGGGGCAAACTGTGCAAGGAATGGAGGTGGAAGATTGCATTGGACAACTTATTTGTAATTAGTATCTGTCTTCAATGCTACCATATTATGCCTGTTGAGTTTTGAAGAGGGACGACTTTCTGCCAGCAATGGATGTTGAGCTTTGCTTAACCTGTTGTTCATTATTTTGTTTTTTTGTTGGAGGGATTCATTTTTTAAAGCAAAATACTTATAATTACCTTTTAAAGACCAGAACAATGCATCTTCTTGAGGCCTTGTCTAGGAGGGTAAGGATGATGCTGTCTTCAGTTCTTGTCTTAAGAGCCTCTTCCCTTATTCACAGCGGGTGCATCCTTTTCTTCCTCTTTACAATTTTCTCAGTTTGGCAATGCCCAAAAGGATTTGACCATCTGCCAAACATTCCCCCTCCTCTTAATTTCTAAGCTCTTATGCATTTTGGAGGTAATTTAATCCATATGTTTCTGATTCGTTTACCCTGAAGTCATCAAAATATTGTATTCTTGGAATTACTGGATGGCCAAGAAATTCTACCAGTCATGGCCCCTCCAAAATTCCACCATGAACTTTATTAACCTTACAAGATAAACTCTTGAAAAGGTGATTTTAACTGAAAATTCATAATGTTCAAAGTTCTTAGAATCTATCCTTTCAGATAAACCTACAAAACTCTGAAAAACATCATAAACATATTGGAAGCCTACTCCTGTCAGTACTCTGTGAGGTGAAAAAAATCCTGCCCTTTTAAATGAGTAGACATTGAAGAGAAAAATGAGTCAGGAGAGATTATGTCTACACAAGGAGGAGTGGCATGGCTTCATCACTTCAGTCAAATTAAATCAGTAAATACTGATTCTGTTCACTACAAATCAACCCTCCTACTAAGCACAAAGTAAACACAAACAAAATAATTAAAGGCCTTGCCCAAGTGGCGATTTTTTTAATGAGGAATGGCAATATCTAAAAAAGGAAAAGCTGGTGGGAGCAAAGGGAAGATGACTTAAGACAAAGGAAAGGACATGAACAAAGATTTTAGGCAAAAGTGAGGATGCATGGTGGGGAAATCATCAAGCATTTCACACAAAATATCTCCTTTTAGAATTTAGAACAACACAATATTTCAGATAAATATGCACTCTGAATTGAGAGATGAACCATATAAATAGATTACTTTATAATCTTGTTTTAGAGAATTCTATATTCTCTAAACTTAGAGAAGCAATAAAGAAATTGTCAAATTTATGGAGAGGGGAAGAGTTCATAACTAATCAAGGAATAGAGAGAATTATATAAGATTAAATGGCAAGACAAAAAAAACTCTGGAAACTGTGAGGAGGTGGTTGTCCATCAAGTCTGGAATGGTTGAACAAAGTGGTACATGAATGTGATGAAATAATATGGGGCTGTAAGAAAAAAAGGAAATAGATGATTATAGAGACTTGGAAAGACATATATGAACCAATGTGGAGTGAAATGAGTTGAAGAAAAGAGTAATTTGTACTCTGATATCATTATAATAAAAATGTACAATTTTGAAAGACTAAAGAGCTCTCTTCAACTAAGTGATTGACTATAAATCTAAAGGACTGATGAAAAATTTTGCCTGCCTTGTGAGAAAGAAATGATGTTGTAAAATGCAAAATAAGAAGGAGGTACATTTTTGAGAAGGACAAATGTGAGAGTTTGTTATGCTTGGTTCCATTTGAGTGATAAAAAAGTATATTTTCTGTCTCTGTCTGTCTCTGTCTATCCATCTATCTATCTATCTATCTATCTATCTATCTATCTATCTATCTGTCTATCTATCTATCTATCTCTACCCCACTGGATAGGGGAGGAGAGAGAGAAAAAGATGGGGAGGAAAGAATGCTTGATAATTCTTGACTATTTTTACTTAAAAGCCTTTTGCTTCCTTTTTAAATATTGTAATGTTTTGTCTTCCTGGGTAATAGAAGAGAGATGAATTTAAATGAATATGGGTAAAAACAAAAGACATCACATATTATATATGCTTTACAAATATAACTATATGGATTTGTAAAAGTAAAACATCTCCCATCTCCTATGGCACTCACAACAATCCTATGGGGGACTTTACACACAGTGAAAGTGAGTCATTTACTGATAACTCTCCATTTCCCAAGTGTCAGAGGTGAAACTTGAACCCTGGTCTTCCTGAATACAAGTTTGTAATGGCACCTTAAAATGTCGGCCTCTTGTGGCTACACTAAGAAGGGCCCACTAAACCAAGGAGGGCTGAACATATTCACCATTTTTGCTTAAACCTTTTGACTTACTCGAGGTCATGACAAAACCTTGTTCTTGCTTAACATGTTTCCTTCTAGGAACAAACCACAGACTCTCTATGCAGAAGGAAACCCGTGCATCACACCCTTTCACCTTGACCCCCCACAAGACTTCTCTCCTCTCAGGTACTGATTCCTTGACCTCATTCCATGTTGTACATCTTATATAAAACTATAATGAATATTATTACCACCATTTTTACATTAGTTCATTTGGTCCTCACTACACACTATGAAGTCAGAGATAGTGTGACTTCAGGTGGGGAAATTGAGGCACACAAAAGTTATATGACTTGCCTGGGATCTCACCCCATAGCATCTGAAGCCAGAACTTCCTGTGGCTTATCCAACCCTCTCTGGAGCTGCCTTGAGGAAGCTTACAAGTATAAGCATGCAGATTGTCTCATTCCTTCAAGTTTCAGCCTCTTATTTGTTTGCTTCACTTCTGTCTTTGTATCCTGGGCCTGGAATATAGTTGCTGTCTAATGAATGTACATGGATTGATTGACCTGGAATCAAATTAAGATTACTTGAGTATTTTCTTCTACTGGATGTTTCTAACTCTGGTGATTTATCCAAAGGTCCTTTGAGGGCAAGCCCATTGAGAGCTCTTCTCCCCAGCACTGAGAGAGATCAGGTGACACAGGTCCGATGGTCAGGGCAAAGCAAAAAACCTCATTTCTCTCAGTTTCCTTAGAAAATGGGAAAATAATAACCCCCTACCTCCCAGGATTACTGTGAGGATCAAATAAGATAATATTTATATGGCCCTAAGCAATATGTCTGGTCAAAAATAGGACTTAATAAGTGAGAACAGGTTTCCTTCTTTCCCCATTCTCAAGACCTCTCAACCTTTCTGGTGCTGGGACCCAACAAACACTTTCCAATTTCATTCAGTTATATTACTTAGACCAAAAAAATCTGAAAAAAAAAACCAGATGCTACCAGGTAGTAGACAGATTTGATCACAAAATGCCTCCTTTTCCTAGGAAGTTATTTCTTCCCCTTGTCTTCTCTTTCCTGTTAAAATGCCACTAGACTTGAAATATTAAAAAACCTCATTTGTCACACCTACAAACACACACACACACACACACACACACACACACACACACACAGAGTTCAATGGTTTTTATTTTGTTTTTCCAGATCTTTCTCAGAGCAGAGATTAGGGAAAGTCCAAGGAACATCAGAAGTGGGAAGAAATGGAGAAAGCCCCATGAGCAAGGCAACTGCTACTTGGTTCACAACTTTGCCTGGTGGAGTCCAGGTTGATCTTTTACTACCTCTTGGAAGGTTAGATTACAGTGGAGGATTCAGAGAAGAGAGTCACCCTGAATATAGTTGTTTCTTGACTCACAGAGACTCTCTGTGACTGCTGAAGGTCCCTGTGACTTTACCCTGGGGAAAGCATCTTGAATGAGAGAATCAAAGGCATCAATTTGGAGATAAACACAGTGAATATACCTCAAGGAAACTTCCTCATCTTTCACTATCATTGTGAACTCACACAGGCATTACCCTGTGATTTCTCTGAGAATGCGAAGAAGATTCTCCCTCTGGTAACAAAGATGGTCACCTTCATTGCATCTTAGAGTCTTAGGAAGTCACTAAGAGGTGAGGCATTTGTCACCTATATCCTGGAGGAAGGACTACAATCCAGGTATTCTTAGCTCTAAGGTCAGATCTCTAAGGACTATGCCATTTGAACTTCAACAGAAACATTGTAAGCTCCTAGTTAGAGTTTAGAAAAATATTATTGGAAAAGGGACCTTATCCTCTAGACAGACTCTAGTCCTCCTCTGTTTCTTGTAATGCTATAGAAAATACTGGTTACAAAAATTTTTTGAAAGAGATTAAATGTTGAGTAAAGAGAAATTAAAAACATGCCAATTAAAACAAAACAAATAACAACAAATACCCATTTAAAGGCCATGCCAGTTCTAGAAACCATAGGCCAAAACAGGACCTTTTGGTGCATGTGTACCCCTGAGCTTTCACATCCGTCTTTGAATCCACGAGCAGCCCCAGCCAGTCTGAGTCTCCTCCTTCTGGCTCCTTCAGCCTCTAGCTCTTTTTACATTGCTCTTCAGTAATTTGGGAGGTGTCACTACACATGTTATCACATGCTTAGCAAATGAATTTATGCTCTAAACTGATTTTGCCTTTGGCTGACTGGCCTCATTGCTTGATATAGAAATTGAATTGTGGGGTGGCTAGGTGGTACAGTGGATAGAGCACCAGTCCTGGAGTCAGGAGCACATGAGTTCAAATCCTGTCTCAGACACTTAATAATTACCTAGCTGTGTGGCCTTGGGCAAGTCACTTAACCCCATTGCCTTACAAAAACCTAAAAAAAAGAAATTGAATTGTACCAGTCTCTGGGAGTTTCAGAACTTCTTTGACCTCCCCCTTGGGACTCCTGCTTTCTCAGCAAATGTTCCCTCTGAAATGTTGATGGTCAAAATCAAAGTCTTCTTCACTTTCATCATGCATCTCCAATTTCCAGATTCAGTAGTATGTCTAAATGCTCTGTATGGGAAAGGGTGTAATTGTATCCAGAATTGTCTTAAAAATAGGCAACACCTATTTGCTCTTTCTTCTAATTTGGTGTCCTTTTTGAAAGCTTTACTCCAGTCAATAGGATTTCATACCAACAACTGATTTGGAGATTGTGCTTCAGCATTTAATATGCAATCAACATCTTTTTTGTGATTTTCCAGTATTTGTCACATACATTATCTTATTTCTTTCAAAATTATTCATCATATTATATATATATATATATATATACACACACACAGAAAAAAAATCATTGACCCTAAAGTGAGAAGATCTGCAAATATTGACTCTGTACATATCAATCTTCCTGGGCCTCAATTTCCTCACTTGTAAAATAAATAAGTTGAACTACACCAGAAATTTTTATCATGTGGGAACATAATGGATAATTTTAGCAGTTCAGAGGGATCTAATACCTTGGGCTCCCTTTTCAGAATCAGGAATCAAATGCTAAAATGAAATATATAAGATTACAATGAAAATTCATTTTAATGACGTAGTTATCCAAATATAAAAAAAAAATTCACAGACTCCAGGTTAAAAAATCTCTGTTAAAATAACCTTGGTAATTTCTTCCCAACTCTACATCTATGACCTACAAATGATGATTCTTAGTAAAAAAAGACCCTTTTCCATCAACCTTTATAAATCCCAAATCATATTTTTCATGCCACTTTAATGCTCCTTCCCAGTGTCTATTTTCCTTCAGAATTTGCCAATTACCAAGGTACCTGACACCTTGGTCTGCAAGTCTTTGGCACCCTCAGTGTAATATTTCTCCATTTCATCATTTGCTCCAGGTCCTGGTACATAAGTTGCCATTAACTGGTTGTTTACAGACATCATAACCCAGAAATGAGATGATTAAGAGTGCCAGAACTCCATCCTATAACCTCCATATACACAGAAAAGCCAACAACTCACATTCCTTTGGCAGCTTTTTCAAAAAGAAACTTCTACCTAAACTTTCAGGCTAATGGACACATTCTTAGAATTCCCACATTAAGATTTCTCATTTTATAGGTGGTGCAGCACTGGTCCTGGAGTCAGGAGTACCTGAGTTCAAATCCTGCCTTAGACCTTTAATAATTACCTGGCTGTGTGGCCTTGGGCAAGCCACTTCACCCCATTGCCTTGCAAAAATCTAAAACTTTTAAAAAAAATTTAAAAAAAGATTTCTCATTTTATGCTGAGACCAATCTTCTTTTCCTCTACTCCTTTTCTTCTGGTTCCCTGGCCTACCAATATTGGTCCCTACCCTTATCTTGGGGTTCTTGTCCTATTCAAAAGCTTCCCTTCCTCTCGTCTCTTCAGGCCAGATTCTTTCCATCTTTCCGTCTTCTTCAGGCAATGAAAACCTTCCTCTATGGAAGACCCTGAAGCCCAGGCCAAGCTCTCCAAAGTTGATTTGTACTCTCTGGTCCCTCTACACTCCCTGACATGATGGGCTAGGATGGGGTATGATTCTTCTTCCTTGGTCCCCATCTTCACTTGCCAACCTCTTGCTACTTTCATTCTGCATTTAATTAATCAAGTATTTATTATGCCTTTGCTATGGGAATGACAATGGAAATGCAAATTCAAAGAATTAGATAATCTCTATCTACTTTAAAATTCACTCCATCCATCTATATCAGCATATAGATAAAATATCTTTATTATTATAGTCTGTTGCCTCCAATGTCATTTTTTCTTCCTTTCTAAGAGATCTCACCACCTAGTTCACAGTCTCTCGCTCAGTCCCTCCCCCTGGACTCATCTTGGGTGCTTTAATACATATGTGGAAGGCCCCTTGGTGGCCTAGGGCAGAGTTCAACGACATGCTTGACTAATCCCTCTCCCTTATGATTTTCAGTAATTAAATAACTTCTATTCTACCTCTACAATTCATCTGAGTCCCTCTTCCCTCTCACAGTCACTGCTCTAGCTTAGGACATCAACTCATGAGCTATTTTTCAGACTATTGGAGACCCTTTAATTTGATCTTTCTTCCAGTCTTCTCTCCTCTCTTCTTTATTTTTCGTCTCTATATCTCTGCACCTTGAAGAAGGCAGGTGCCTCTGTTAGTGGAATTGTGACCTAATTGAAACATTCTGAAGAACAATTCAAAATTATGCCCAAAGAGCAAAATAAATAAATAAATAAATGAACGGATCACATCCTTTGACCCAGCAATGCCAATAGTACTGGGCCCATATACAAAAGACATCATAAAAAATGGGAAAAGTCCAACATATTCAAAAATATGAATAACAGTTCTTTCTGGCTTGGCAAAATATTGGAAACTGAGGAGGAGGTCCATCATTCGGGGAATGACTAAACAAGTTATGGTGTATGAATAGTGTGGAGTACACTATTGTTCTAGAATAAACCACGAATGGTTGGATTTTAGAAAAACATGAAAAGAATGACACGAAGTGATAGTGAGTGAAGGGAGCAGAACCAAGACAACAACATAACTGTTGTTTACCTGTTATAGACAATGCCACCCATATCCAGAAGAAAACAAAAGACCACAGACTCTAAATGTATATGTTCAATTTTATAAAACTTCTCTTATGGTTTTCCTTCCCATCCCATGTGTTTCTTTCTTTTGCCTTCATCCTAATTCCTCAAAAATAAAATGTCTAATGTATAAACATGTTAAATAAAAATGTACATGTGCAATTTTTACCAGATTGTTTGCCTCTGACAGGGATAGGAAGGGAGAGTGGTAGAAAGATGTGTAACATATAAATTTTCAAATGGATGAATATTGAAAAACTTTGCTAACATGTAATTGAAAAAATAAAATAAACCATCATTCAAAAAAAAAGAAAGTAGATGCTTTCTAGATGCTTATTGGATTGGAGTAATTCTACATAAAACTGAGGAGCGTTGCATATTCCAATGGGCTGTGCATTTCCTCTTCATGGTCTTGTTGGGCATCATCCAAAGATCCTGGATTAGAGTTCAAGGAATCTGTTGGGGACAACCTACTTTTCCTCTGCTCCCTTTCTTCTGCTTCCTAGACATACCCACCTTGGCTCTTCCCCTCCACCCATTTTACAGGTGCAGAAATTGAGTCTCAGAGAGGTGTCATAACTTGCTTATTGTGCAATAAGTCCCTGTCTCCAACTTTCCTAAACCACACCAACTCCTAAGAATTTTTATGGAGCAAAATCCTTAGTAAATAATCCTTCAAAATAACAAATGGGATTTTCACTGGTTTGAATTCTGATTTTTTTTTATTTACCATCTGATGATATCTGATGATACCCTCCTAATTCCTACTGCTAACATCCACTGTGTCCATAGAATGAGCAAGAAAAGTCTTTGGTGTGCACATGTTTCTGCAGTTTGTTAAGGATGAAAAATAGCTTCATTCTGGGCCTCAGAAGAGGGAAGGTTAGAAGGTTACAACTCATGTTTGTACAAGGTATTACAGCATCTCTCTAGTCAATTGGAAAATGGAACTTACCGATACTCTGACTAAATCAAAACAATGTGCTTTTTCCTCCCCTAGAAAATCTCCCGCCCAAACATCAATTTGGCTTCTTAGTCCCTCATTTAGAAAGAACATGTTGATTTACCACAAGTGTCCCATTTAATCAGAGGCATGAAAATGGAGAGGGAGTCTGGTTCTTGTTTCTTTGTATTTTCAGAATATAAATGAGGGGCAGGAAGAACTGGCATTTCTAGAGACATAGATTGTATATTTGTAGAGCAGTGTTTATGAATTTCAGACTATTCTGTAGCAGGGTCTAAAATAGAAGCAAGAATGTTATTTTCTAACTAAACAGATGAGGGGAAAGTGGAGATCAAAGCCCTCTTATCCCCCAAAGAAGATGAGACTTTAGATGATACCAAATGTTTGAAAATGAAGGTGTTTGGGTGCCATGAAATCCCAAAATTCCTTTCAACGAAAAGGGAAAAGACTCCATCAGTGTTCTGTTCAACTCAATTCACTAAAGCTTTGCCGAGCGCCCGCAATGTGCCAGAGTCTATACTAAATACAATGCTAAACCTCCCTTCGAAAGGTTTACATCCTCGCAGAGAACATAAGTAAGCATAGACTTGATTGATCAAGAAATCAAATCAGGGGTAGCTAGGTGGCACAGTGGATAGTGCACCGGCCCTGAAGTCAGGAGGACCTGAGTTCAAATTTGTACTCATATGCTTAATAATCACCTGTGTGGCCTTGGGCAAGCTATTTGACTCCACTGCCTTGCCAAAAAAAAAAAGAAGAAATCAAATCAACAAATATTAATAAGCATATCTCTTGTGTTCCTGGCATCATATTTGACTCTAAAGGTACAAGTTCAAAGAAGCAATCCCTAATTGTAAGGAGCCAATATATTTCTAATTAAATTTTGTTCTATTTTTATTCTGTACATAAACATTGAAAAACTGAATATATTCATATACATAGAATGCAAAGACTGTATATGAAACTACAGATCTCTAGTTCATGCCACTTGCTTTAGAAAATGAAAATGCCTAGTAAATTATAAATCTTACTTCCAAAATTGTTTAGATAGCCAAGGTTTTTTTTTCTGAATTTCCTTTTATTTTCCTCTGTACATTTTTAATAAATGTTGATTGGCCCTCTTTTTATTTTGCTTCCATTATGGGTAAGGCTTCTCCTCATATCTCTCTTGGCCATCCAGTTTGAAATACACAATAGACAATTAGGATTGGGGAAGAGAACTCTAAATATGTGGGAATGTGGTGGGGGAAGGAAAGAGTGATATAGATATAGAAGACAGAATACATAACATATAGTGTGTCTATATGTTTATATTTCTATACCTCTCTGTATGTCTATACACATTTCTCATGGCAAAATAATCTCTTTTGCATCATATTTATGAAAGCATTCAAATCACTGACCAGGATAAAGGTGAATTGGGGGGAATATAACACCAAATGAACAAATTTGCAAACTTCTATTCATTTCTATAACCCCTGCTTATCACTCCTAGACTCCACCCTCCAAAGAGTGATGTCTAATTGTCCCAATGGCATAATTTCCCTTTATATATGTGTACGTAGTATTCTTAAATTAAAACCTAAGTCCTTATCTTTGAACCCTCAACATTCAGCATGTTAGTTTGTACATAGTAGGTGCTTAATAGATGCTGAATGACTTATAGAAGGAATTGATGAATTTCCTTTTATATATTGCTCTAATAATGCTTGATCTAACCCCAGCTCTGGTATAGGACCTCATCACTTCATGCCTGAGCAATTGCAATTAGTGGTGGGTCTTCCACCCTCAAGTCTCTCCACACTCCAATCTATCTTCTATTCAGCCACAAAAGTGCAGGTCTGATCATGTCACACCCCACCTTCTCAAAAACTCCAATTACTCCCTATTACCTCCAGATCAAATACAAAATGCTCTGTTTGGCATTCAAAACCCTCATCACCTAACCCTCAGCTACCAGCCTTCCTGAGTCTTCGATCCACTGATCCTGCCTTCTAAGCTGTTCCACAAATCATGAACTCCCCCTCTCAGCTCTGGGTCTTTTCTCTGGTTGGCACTCTCCCCCCTCTTCTGCTCCAGTTACTGGCCTTCCTGGTTCCCTTTAAATCACATCTTCTCCAATCTTTCTTTGTTCCCTTTGTTAATCTTTCCCCATTTATTCCGCGTATAGTTCACTTGGCATATACTTGTTTGCATGTTGTCTCCTCCATTAGACTGTAAGCTCCTTAAGGACAGGTACTTTGTGTTTCCTTGTATCCCCAGATCTTGCAATAGTAAGCACCTAGTAGATGCTGACTAATTGCTTCAATTCTCCACTAAGGGAAGTAAAATGGAGCACACACCGTTCCAGGAATGTCCACTCCTTGAACAGCTCAACAAAGCTGACCCATTGGGTCATGGTCTTAAGAAGAGGGTTCAGAGCCCATTTGGGTCAAACAAAGGGTCAGAGTCAGAAAACACTTCATCCAACAGATGTCGTAGACTCTCCCCTGTCTGTTCTAAGTTGGGAGGATAGAGGCAGAACACTAGAGTCTAGTGGATCTCAAACTAAGGAGACTTGGAAGGAGAGGGAGAAGCCTTTTTAGGCACCTACTGTGTTCCATGAACTGTGCTAATCAATTCACTTTAAAGGTCTCATTTGATCTTTACAACATCCCTGCAAGGTCGTTTCCCCCCCCATTTTAAAGCCAAGGAAACCAAGGTAGACAAAGGTTTTAACTTAACTGTAGTCAATCAGCTAGTAATTGTCTAAGGCAAGATTTGAAGTCAGGATTCCCTGACCCCCCTGGACCTAATGCTTCCTACTTAGCTTACTCAGAGACAGACTTTGGCCTCCTTTTACATGTGAGTACTCTGAGTTCCAGTGAGATGAAGCCATTCCCAAAGTCACTCAGACACTATGTGGTAAAGGCAGAATTCAAATCCAGAACCTTGACAGCAATGCAATATCACACTTCTCTCACAAACTCATTCCAAAGGAGAGAGTGTTCTTTTCCCCCAACTAACTACAATAACGCTAAGTGGCGAGCTGACGTTTTAACATTTAAAGGAAACCTAGTTGCTATAACAGAGACACTTAAGAGGAAAGAAAATGGTGGCCATCAGCCACCAAAGAAGAATGGTTCATTTGTCAGATTGACTACGTATATGTTATTGAAGTTATGGAGTATTGCTTCTAAGTCGTAAAGATGCAGTTCTGTCTCAGAGCTCACCCCAGTTTCATAGCAGGTCCCAGGCGACATGTCACAGCAAAGTTGGCAAATGGACCCTCCAGTTCCAGATTATTCTAAGCACTTTCCCTATGCACCATCACTTGGAGAATTTCTGGCAATTTATTTGGCAGAAAAATGTCTCTGACAGGCCCTTCCGGAGGAACAACTCCATAATTCACTCTACCTTAATGTAGCCTTAAACATGAAGTATTTCCGTAAGCTCTAAATAGATAACAGCACTTTCTAACAACCACATTCTTAGATACAACTTTATTACCCAGACAGGAAAACTGCTTTCTGGCAAAAAGAAAAATAGGAAAAAAAGTTTTTCCTTTTCTAGATTTTTTTCCCTTTTAATGAGTTTAAAAGAAAACATCCTCTCTGTCATTGCTCCCAAAGGATATTCCCAACTTGGTAATTGGAGATGCAATAATTTTCTAATATAAAAAGATAGTAAGAAAAGAATCAGAATCTGCTTATTAAATACCAAGCTGGTTTTGCTTCAAAATGTCCAGGGTTCCATTCTTGAATTAACCTCCCTTCTACCTTAGAACACAACTATGTTCTGTCTTGGAGACTTCCCCTAAGTTGATGAATTCCCTGGTCTCTGGTGGGTCTCTTTCTAGGCTCTTCCTTTCCACCACGTCTTCAGTTGTTAATTAGTGACACAAGACTTAATATCGCTCCTCTCCTTGATAGAGATATAGAACATTCTGGTGTTGCAAATGTTTACCATATCAATAATCAACAGCAGGGATGGAAGATTGGCACTATGCCCCAGTGTGGAAAATCTAGAGGGGATGGTCTCTCTCGTAGGTCCCTCACTGGTCAAGTGCCCATGGTGCAGAAACTGATGGTGATACCTTGCCCCGGTGGGAATGGCTAGATGGTGCAGAGGGTTGGGGTCTAATGTCAGGAAGACTCATCTTTGTGAATTCAAATCTGGCCTCAGACACTTACTAGCTATGTGACTTTGGACAAGCTACTTAATATTTTTTGCCTCAATTTCCTCACCAGTAAACTGATTTGGAGAAGCCATGGCAAACAATTCCAGTTTCTTTGCCAAAAAAAAAGCAAATAAAGAAACCCAGAAGGGGTCATGAAGCATTGACACAACTGAAATCTATTAGCCAATTTACAATCAAAACCTTATAACCTTATTCCAGTGACATGGAAAGAATATGACATGTCAATAAATGGTTCTATGAAAACATTATCTAAGATGATATTGTCATGCAAGAAAGTTAAAGAATTCTCAGATGAATCATATAATTACCCCAAATAGCACATAAAAAAGTAGTCACAGTTTGTGCTTTGTCTATTATCTCATTTCATTAAACCAAAAGAGAAAGCATCAGATTGCAGAATTGTTGACTTGATCTCAGTGTCCACTGAGTGCCACCAAAGACTTAAAAGGGGCCCCTTTTGAAATCCACCTATTAAGTGATCCTCCAGGGTCTGCTTGCAGATCCCTGAGGATGTGGCTTTGCTATCTCCTGAGGTAGTCCATTCTACTGTAGAACAGCTTTTGTCCACCCTGTACTCTTGGGATAGAAGTGAATCGAACTTGGAATCTCAAGGTTCTTTCAAAACTCATTTCATGCACAACTTCTGTACAGAGAGACTATTCCCTCAACTCCTAGCATTTTTTCCCTCAAAACTATTTTAAATGTTGATTGTATATTTCTCCATGCCTCACCTGAAATAACATAAGCTGTGTATGACAGAAATTGTTGACTTTTGACTTCGTCTCCCTGGAGCCAAGCGTAGACACAACATAGAGACTTACTAAATGTTTGTTAATTGATTAAACAAATGCTGCTCTGGTGGTGGTAGTGATTTGGCTTCAGTTAATTTTAAAAATGCAATTGACTTGAGTAAGGACCTAGGATCCAGACTTTCCCAGTGGAATCACTCCAGATGCTAGAGCATAACCTCCATTCAATCTTGTCTCCAAAATGGAGAGTCCAAGCTACCTACTCAGAGCTTATTTCTGCCACAGGATTCAGCCTGGAAAGAATATGAATGTCTACTTCCTTTTTAAAATTTTGTAGAATTCCATTTCCATTATTTTTAAAAAGGTAGACTTCTAAAGCACATTATTTTTGAGTTTGGTAGTTTCGATGTACTCTCCACTTCCATATTTAAAAATCAAGTTTCTGCCTGCAAAAGTGCCAAATTGCCAAAAGTATGGCTCCAACCCAACCCAGTAACCTCTGAAATGGACTTCAGAGAAGTCACAAGACTTCACCAAGATCACTCAATGAGTGAGCTCCCAAGGTGTAAATCCAAGGCCTCTCTTGATTCCAGGTCCCTACTTCCTTTCATATGCTGATGTTAGAATGCATGCTTAGTCCAGTGGTCTCACTCCTTCAGCCTCCTACAAACATAGTACCAGGGGTCTGCATGTCCTGATTGGGGTCTTGCCTTTCATGTTGTAGGATGGAGTACTCAGGAAGAAGAGGTCAGTGAGTCGTTTGGCAGGTGTCTGAATGAGTCCTTTGCATTCTCTTCACTCTTCCAGGTCACCCCCCATTTTTGGATGATTTGAAGCAATCTTTTATTTTCCTGGTAAAATTATTAATAGCCCCATGAGAGAGGAAGTGAAAGGCACTCAAGTGCTGCATATTAAAATCAGTGAACAAAAAAAATCAAATCAGAACCATTGGCAGCTCAGTGGCTAATGTCTTTTTTAAAGAATTTGATAGTTTCGATGCACTCTTCACTTCCATATTAAAAAATCAAGGATCCGCCTACAAAAGTGGCAAATCGCCAAAAGTATGACTCCAATCCAGCCCAGTTCAGCCAAAACCTTCAGAGTCTGGATACTGCTCATTGCAATCCAGATGAATCTGGTTTCCCCAACATCCTAAAGCTCCTTGAAGTGACCTGCTATGGGCATGGATGCCCTAAATGAGGGCATGGACATACTCACAAATACACACATACTTTGACATCTATAAATCACAGTCATATACATTTACTCTCACATCCACATTCATATGCACTCATGTACACACACACACACACACACACACACACACACACACACACACAAACACAGAGAGGCACACACAGAGGAGTTCAGCTTCATAAAGAGTGAATGTGCACAACCACAACTGAAATTCCTAAAACTCCATAAAGTTTTCTTTCATTGATTTATTCCTCCACTTCTCCCAGAAAAATCATTGAATGGCCCCATCTCCCATTAGGTGGTGATAGAAAGGATAGAATATTTGGACTTAGAGTCAGGAACACCTGAATTCAAATTCTGCCTCAAATCCTACTTGACTAATCTTGGGAAAATCATTTAATTTATGACTGCCTCAGTTTCCTCAACTGTTAAATGGAAATAATATTATCCCTTGTCTCAAAGGTGATTGAGAGGATCAAATGAGCTATTTCTAAAGCATTCTACCAACTTCAAATCACTATATAAATGCTGCTGCTACTTCTATTATTATAATAATATATATGACACAAAATTTTCTGTTTGTGTCAACATTATTGTTTATGGCCCCAGAAGGATGAAAATCAAGTTCCCCACATCCTGTCTGTCATACATGCAGCCCTTTGTCCTCAAAGATCCCATGAAGCTTTACAAACATTCTCCATATAAGACCTCACCGTCTGTCTACCTTTTAGTGTTGAAATTGTCAGTTATCACAAAGCTGCTTTAAAACAACACAATTGATAGACAAAAGCAGCAGTGGAATGCTGCTCTCTGGGAACCACTAGCAGGTTGAACTGACTGATGTTTTGAGTGCGAGGTCAATCACACAAGATTGGAGACGTAGATTGGGGCCAGATCAGGGAGTGATTAATAGCCAATATGAGGAGCTTTTACTCTTTTTATTCCCCGAGAGGTAATAGGCATAATGATTTGGAGAGACAAAGACTGTAAGAAAGAAGACTCATGTCCAATGGATTATCGATGGTTGGCTGATAGGCTCGTGTTCCTACATCTCATCACTCAACAAAGACCCAGGCAAGATCTTTCCAGCGTTTCTTCTTTCCAAAAGAGTTCATTTATTTGCAATACTTTCTATGTGAGTAATGTTGGGATTGGCTCTGGGGATGCTGGTGTCTTAAGAAAGACTTGTGACTCATCAGAATATGCTGTGAGTTGGCTGTTGTGGATAGAGAAGTGATTAGTGGTGATTTTAGCCTTGGAAAAGAAAGACACTAATGATTTTTCTCAAAGGCATGCCAGCAAATTTCGGACAATTGTAGACAGGGAAGCCCTGCTCCAGGAATATTTGCCTTGCTACCATGGAACTTCAAGCCAAAAAATAAATCAAATGGAACATGTGGACCACATCTTTTCAGTTGATGTCCTGAACAAAGACCTCTGTCTGCCTGGAGTTTACAGAACAAGCTTATTTTCTTTGAAATGAAGCTCTGAAAGCATTGGGATGCTCACAATCTGAAGGACCCCCTACCTTGGCGAAAGGTGGGAATCATTTAAGGGGAAGACAAATGCATCCCTTTTTATGGAGTATTGGGAACCCGTTTTATATTTCCTGCATTTTCTGTGGGAGAGAATAAAGACAGTCCCATAGCCAACATATATTTTGTTACCATGAATGCTTATACAGGATCTAAATATCCCTTTGACATACATTCATTCTCTCTAATAAACTTATTCTGAGTTTTTCTATGGAAAAATCATGGTAAAGCAAAAGAAGAGAGAATGTGGGCAGCTAGGTAGAGTAGTGGATCGAGCACCAGACCTGAAGTCAGGAGGACCTGAGTTCAAATGTGGACTCAATATTCACTTAGCTGTATGACCTTGAGCAAGTCACTTAACCCCATTGCTTACTAAGAAGAAGGAGGAGGAGGAGGAGGAGGAGGAGGAGGAGGAAGAGGAGGAGGAGGAGGAGGAGGAGGAGGAGGAGGAGAAGGAGAAGGAGAAGGAGACAGAGACGGAGATGGAGACGGAGAAGAAGAAGGGAATGGTTTTAAATGTAATCCCCAAGAGTAAATCTCATCTGTTTGAGTCCAGAACGTGAGCATGCTATGCCATAGCTTTTATCAATGGTTATAGAGCTATTGTCAAAGATGCATTCAAACATTTTGTCAGTGAAGTTCAATGTGATCTTTTATATATCCTTATGGTGGGATATGAAAGGAACTTCATATAAGACAAGCCAACATCCTGCATCAAATAGCAGAAAGACAATAGACATATGAATGAGTGCATGTCTTATGAGAATGTACACACACACACACACACACACAAACACAACACACCAAGGAAGGGCAGGAAATCAGATGGATATTGTGATTACTTCTGTGGGAGGGGGAATGCCTGGCAATAGACATGATTCTCACAACTGCTTTTCCAGAGTTCTATCCTCTTTCCTATGCTTCCTCCACCTACATCTTCCTCCCAGCACCTGCTCAGTAGCCATAGGACATCTGAACACTCAAGAGAAGTCCTCACCCCACTGGGAGCATTTCGGAAGGAGAAAGAGGAAATGATGTGATTTTTTTAAAAAAAATTATCTTCTTAATAAAAACAATATTCTTCTCTCTAATTTCTTAACCTGTTAAGGTTCTCCTGAAAATACTCCATTTCTCCCCTACTCCAACTTTCACTTTTTAGAAAAATTCTACTTGAAAAATTAAAAAGTGGTTTCCAATTATCAAAAGCCATTTGTCTATTTTCACTACCCCCCCCCCCTTCTTTATCTACTGAACTGCATGTGGTTTGGAAAACCACAGCCTAAGGGTCTTTCTTCATTCTGGTTTTGCTGAATGCTGGCGCTCAGCCAAGGATGTGCCAGCCTTAGAACCCAGGACCCTTGGTGAATTCCTGGGTGGTGGAGAATTTCAGTGTCATTCCCATGAGTCTGTATTTTTGCTTAGGAGAAGCATGCAAAGAATGGTAATCACATGAGGAGAAAGAGGCAAGGAGCTGAAGAACTGGAAGGTTTCAAACAAGGTAATAAGAACATGATCAATTTGACTACTACCAGATTCTACTGATGGAGAATGTATAGATTTAGAACCCTTTCTATGTCACCTCATTAGACATTTGGACATTATAGGGAAATTATAAACCCTATTTTTTCAATCAAGTCAAGCAAAGCTCAGAGACACAAGATAATGATGCCCATAGTCACATGCCAAGTAACTGTCAGATGAGAGATTCAAACCCAGGGTTTGCTAACTCTTAGTCAAGTTTATTTGCCTATTACAATACATTCTATTCAAAATGATGTCATCCCAAAATTGTGCCATCATCATCTTGACACAAGAATCCAAGACTGAGCTTCCCAATCTCTGATTCAGTGACTGATGGGAATGGTGCTGGAGCCATGCTCCGGAGGAAGAGATATCAAGGTGACCCAGCATGCAAAGCAGCTGTCCAACTTGAAATAGTTTCTTCAAAGGCAACAAATATCATTGCCATGTGAGTCTGTGCTTATGGGAAATGTGGTCATAACCACTCTCAGCTTCAGTTTTCTCATCTATCAACTACAGGGAGCTGTGCTAGGTGATCACCAATCTCATCTCTAAACCTAGCATCCCCCAAACATGATTATTTTTGTTAGCATCCAATACAACTCCTTTTAAAACTCATTTTCCTTTCCCAATTGATAAATGGTCAAAGGGTATGAACAGACAGTCTTCAAATGAAGAAATAAAATCTATATATAATCATGTGGGAAAAATGCAAACAAATCATTGTTTAGAGAAATGCAAATTAAAATAACAATGAGGTATCATCTCACACCTATCAGATTGAGCAAGTTGAGAAAAAAGGGAAAATGATCACTGCTGAAGAAGTTGTGGGAGGATTGGGACATTAATACATTGCTGGTGGAGTTGTGAATGGATCCAACTATTCTAGAGAGCATTATAGAACTCTGCCCAAAGAGCTATAAAACTGTTCATATCCTTTGAACCAGCAATTCCAATTCTAGGTCTAAATCAAGAAGAAATTATAAAAAAGGGAAAAAGTCCTACATGTGCTAAAATATTTATAGCAACTCTTTTTGTCCTGGCAAAGAATTAGAAATTGAGGGGATGCCCATCCATTGGGGAATGGCAAAACAAGTTATGGTACATGAATATTATGTAATATTATTGTTCTATAAGATACCATAAAGGATCAGACTCTAGAGAAGCATAGAATGAGTTATGGGATCTGATGCTGAGAGCTAGGACAATTGTATTAGACCAGCTACAGACTGTTATATCCATCCAGAGGAAGCAAAACAAAACAAAACAAAACAAAACACACCAAAAAAATGTAACCCTTCAGAATCTGATGAACACTTTATTAAAAAAAAAAAATCTCTTCTGTATCTCTTTCCTTAATCCTAATTCCTCATATTGAAAATGACTAATCTGTAAATATGTTTGTCAAAATATGTATCTCCAATGCTAAATTGACTGTTAACCACAGAGGCAAGAATGGTGGGAAGGGAAGGCAGAAGGAAGTCTTTTAAGTTAAAAATATCCATGTGCATATGGATGAAAATAAATCAATAATTAAAAAACTCATTATCGCTGCCCCATCACCTAACTGGAAGATCTTCCAAGGCTCAGTCCTGCTCATCCTTGCTTCTCTCTCCTCTCCATACATTATCTCTCTCTCTCTCTCTCTCTCTCTCTCTCCATCTCTCTCTCCATCTCTCCTCTCTCATGAGTTCCAATTAGCTTAATTTATTATCTTTACTTTAATTATACAAGATTATACATGCATGCACATATATGTATGTATGGGTGTGCTTAAACATGTGTATATGTGTCCATTCCCATATCATTGATTGAATATTTCAAATCAGTGGTCCCAGAGGACTCTCAAACTCACTATGATCAAAATTGGACTCATTATTTTTCAACCCCATTGCATTCCTATTTCTTCCAAAGGCTATTCCCCATGGCCTCTTCCTATTGACTACATAATAATGTGGCTCTTGCCTTGTCACAGCCCCATGAACTCACTGCTTTCTTGGCTGCCAGTCTCTCCTATTTGAATCCAGACTAAAAATGATTGCCCTTGTGAGAGACAACTTCACAAACCTTCCCACAAGAAAGCCACCTCTCAGAGTATTTCAGGGACAGGGACAATGACTATTTGTGTGAGAATCTGCAGCATTCTGCAGTTCCCTTTGGAAACCAGAGGGAAAAGAGCTCCTAGGGAAGTTGAGGCATGAACAAAAAGCCAGAGTAAAGTCAAGGTGCTTGAAAATGCTTGAAAATCATTTAAGAGTTGGAGTGTTTATTATTTCCTCTGGGCAGGAACAGAATCCTTATCTCCCAAAATAGCCTCAGGCAGTGACCATTTGGAATGACTTATTCATCATTCTTGTGCATGGTCAAAGTCCACCATCTTTTTCAACTATGAGGTGACCCAAGAGGGAGAAGAAATGCTACCTCTGCCTTTGGTCCAGGTTCAAAAGCTTCCCCTTCCTTTACTTTTAAACTTTTTTTCAAAGTTTATTTTAGGCAAAGGGGTTAAGTGACTTGCCCAAGGTCACACAGCTAGTAAGTGTCTGAGGCCCTATTCAAACTCCAATCCTCCTGACTTCAAGACCAGTACTTTATCCACTGTATCACCCAGCTGCCCAATAAAAAGAGGACATTTAATATTATATGTATATATACATATACATATACATATATGTATATATACAGAGAGAGAGAGAATGAATGAATGAACAAATGAATGAAATGTGTAATGTGGACTTATACCAATGAGATGGACTTGTACCATAGGGCCAGAATGCAAAGGAAGGAAACATCTAGTAACCTTTATTAAACACTAGGTTAAGGGACAGACAAACAAACATCAATTAGCTCTTGTCCTTAAACAGCTCATATTTTAATGGGGGGAGACAGGAAATAGTACAGAGTGAAGGGTTCCGTGGCAAACCCAAACACATCCCAGGTCACTTTGGAGAAAACTCAAAGATTGGAATCAGGAGGGGCTTCATGCAGCCATCTTGCTTGAGTTGGGTCTGGAATGTCTAAGAGTTCAGAAGTGGGGAGCGAGTGTTGGGTACAGTCTATGCGATTGTATAGAGATGGCAGGAGACGTGTTTCCCTGAGTATCATTGTGGATTTGAATTTTCACTAGAGCCCTGGGGGACATGTAGGAAAGATGAGAAAAATGGGAAGCTTTAAGGGATGGCCCACAATCATTGAGCATACAGCTCAAATGGAATTTGAACCCAGATCTCTGCTGACAACAAATCCTGAACTCCTTCCAATAGAACATGCCAAAAGTCTCCCATAAAAGTATATAGTATCTCCTTTCAGTTTATTCATTCCAAAGTCAGAGATATTTGAAGACAGAGGGGAGATAGAGGATGAACTTTCTCACAAGCTCTGAACTATTTGGGGAGGGAGAGATCATTTCTTTGTCTTCTCCTCCCCTGGAGACTCCTGCTAAAACCCTCAAAAGTAGAAGCCTCACAAACTCTTCAGATATTAAAGTCCTGGTCCCAAAGTGCAGGTTGCAGAAGTAATCATTATAAGCCTTGAAGAAAAGAGTGATACTTCAAAGGTGATGGATGTGTCTGTCATTCTAAGAAGCACATATAATTCTTAGAATTTACTTCTCTGTAATGAAATCTTTATCTCCTGCCCCGTGAAAAACTCATAAATCTCTCCATTTAACTGTGAAAGTCTTATCTCTGACCTCCTGGCCTGGCCTTGAGCATGAGCATCCACATGCCTTGAATTTCCAAAAGGTTTGGGGGAGGGGGTTCCTTCCTATTTTTTGGATCATTCCAGCACTTTGTAAACATGAGTTTGTATCATTTGAATCATGGATGAGAGTAAAATCTGGAGTAAAACTGATCATTGCTATTTCATGTTATTCGAATATTTCCTTGGTCAAATCATAGTCTTTTTTCAGTGCTTTAACCCATAAACCTCAGTGTTCAAGAACAATCTTTTAAGTTTAGGCCCTTTTTCCCATCTGAGATAGTTTCCCTTCTCTAGAGAATTTGCTTAAAGTCTATTCCCTACTTCTGGCTTTGAGACCTAGTAATAATAAATAATAACAGATGAAATATAGATCAGGGCTTTATTTTCAACCTTGCATTTGAACTTCCAAACAACATTATGAGAAATATGTATGATGATCTCCAGTTTACATATGAGGAAATTCAATCAGAGAGCTTCAGTGACTTAGTTGCATATGGTCAAAATAACTGGTTGATTCTGATCCTTTATTATGAAAGCAGCCCAAAATGACATCACTGTTCCTTACACAAGTTACAGCCTGTCCTACTGAGGCTGATTAGATCGAATCAAAAAACTAGTCATTGTAGAAGGTGGGATCCAAACCTGGGTCTTCCTGACTTCAAGCCTAGAAGGAGAAATCCTCTCCTACCCACCTCCCAATCCTGTTGGAATACATCTTCCTACACTTCCCTCCTCCCTTTCATCTTAAAACCTTTCGACTTCCAAATAGGATTCAAATAATTGCTCTCGGGTATAGACTTTTCCCATAATATTCATTAAAAAGTAAACTCTCACCACCTCTGAAACCTAATCTCTATGAAGTCAGATTCCCTCCTTGATGTAAGAACCACCTGGACATCTGCTCTGGGTCAGGATCTCTTTCTCTATTAAGACAGAAAATGAGCACTTTGGGTGGAGATGACATCTTCCCAGAGGTTTGATGGAGTGCCAAGGTCAAGCCTGTTACCCAATCAACAATAAAGAACATTAGTACAAGGTGAACTAGAATCATGATAATATACAACTCTCTTCTGCTATAAACAACTGAGAGTTTAGACAAGTAAACATATTGTCTTGACCTTGGACAAATGCCTTGACCTTCCTGGGCTTCAATTTCATCATCTGTAAAATGAGAGGCAGGACTTTGAAGGTCTTGGAGGGTTCTGCATCTGTGATCTGAGGTGATTTCCTCAGTCTGGGCCTCAGTTTGCTCATTTGTAAAATGATGGCATTGGATTAGACATCATCTGAGATCCATTCTGGCTCTAAAGCTAGACTAACCTATGTGACTAACCTATAGGATAAACAGAAGGAAGGAAGGAAGGAAGGAAGGAAGGAAGGAAGGAAGGAAGGAAGGAAGGAAGGAAGGAAGGAAGGAAGGAAGGAGATGCTTCACATTGCAATAAGATGTGAATCTTATCCCAACCTAGAAAAGAAAGCAGGTAGGAGGGTGGAGGAATCTGTTTCAGTCATTTCCCCTATTCCATCTACCAGCTTCTGGGGAAAAGATCACCCTTTCCAGGCTAGAAAAGAAATGTTGAGAAGGTCAAACTATGTTTAATTAAGGTGAGGAGGCCACACCAGAAATAAGAGAAGGGACACAAAAGTCCAGCCAAAGATGAAAACATTGAGCTTTATCCTTGAGCTCAAAACATCTCCGTAAATAATTTAACATACCATGAGCAAGAGTGAGCCACTCACAGACATTTCAGCTTTAGAAATGAAATATGGAGGATGGACTCCCTTTCAAAAATGAAAGCCGATTTTTCTGATGGCTTAGGGCTGGGGATGCTTATTATCATTCCTTCTGAGGCAAAACCAAGACAGTTTTTCCAGGCCCTGTGTGTGACTGTGTGATGAGGGAACACCTTGAAATTTTCTTTGTACACTTTTAATTTATAAAGAAGACCCCAAATTCAAATTAAATAAAATCCATTCCTTTCACCTTGGCGATTATTGATTGGATAGCTGCCATATACCAACCATTGTCTAGATATTGGGAATATAAAAATAAAACAAAAAGAATCTCAACTCAGAGCCATTAGTAGATAAATAGAAAGTTTCTCCTCTTATTCATCAATAAGGATCCACAGAGAATTAGGAAGATGTCCTTGGAGAGGCAGTGTGGCAAGGAAAGAAAGCATGTGCAGGTCAAATTCCAACCCTAAAACTTCCCTTAGCTGAGTCATTTGATCTTGACCTCTATGTGACTCAGTTTCCACATTTTCACTGGACTGGATAATCTCTGGGTTAGACTTTCCTGCACTATATCTAGGATCCTAGGATTCTGGTCATAATTTCAGGACTATGAGGCAAATCTAAATGTTCTTGCATTTTTTTTTAATGTCTCAGATGTTGCATGTTCCATTAGAAATGTAAACTTCTTCAGAGCAATGACAAATCTGGTGGGGGGGGTGGCTAGGTGGCACAGTGGATAGAGCACCTGCCCTGGAGTCAGGAGTATCTGAGTTCAAATCCAGCCTCAGACATTTAATAATTACCTGGCTGTGTGGCATTAGGCAAGTCACTGAACCCCACTGCCTTACAAAAACCTAAAGAAAAAACAAGGCCAAATCTGTTTTATTTTGAATCCTTGCCCATGAGCATATTGTTGGACACAGAATAAGAGTTTCATACATGCTTGCTGACTCTTGCAGTAAGTAGACTTTTGGTAGGAAGAATAGGCAAAAGGTGAATTGTAAAATCTGAAGTCACAGGATTATTTTCTCCTACATAGAAGCATTTCTCCATGGAAATATTTCTCTCCACAAAAATGACCCTCATGTGCCACTTGGGTAGGAGTGATTCAGTCATTTTGATTAAATGGACTAGACATTTCTGGGAATTTAGCTATCCATCTGAATTAACTACCAAGAAATCAGTCTTGTATAGTTTGGGGGTTACAGAAGGAAGACCAGGTGGGAGGTCAATTGAGAAGCTCCAGAAGCTTCACCACATTGTTCTTATGGAAAAATTCCAGAAATCAGCATGGGAACCCAACTACTTCACCCATTAGAAATGACCTTCACAATTAGCAAGGGGGCCTGGCTCTCAGTGTGGTGAAAGGGGCAAGGAGGGGCCCTCATCCACAAACAACTTTAGAATCCACTTTAAAATGCACATTTCCCTAATGAAAGGTATTTGTAGTCTTTGTGTTTCAGTAAAGTGAAGCCTCCTCTAAACCACCCCCAGAGTCCTGACTGCCTTGCATTCTCCTAGTAGTCATAGAAACCATCACAAGGTATATTGGACTAAGTCCACTTTCTTCAAAGATAATCATTCCATTCAGCAAATGAGAATTAATTGTTTGTCATGGACAAAGCCTGTTGCTTTCACTGAATTTGTTTCATTAGTATTAAATCTATCAATTTAAGGAGGAAAAAACACACACACACACACACACACACACACACACACACTCTCTCTCTCTCTCTCTCTCTCTCTCTCTCTCTCTCTCTCTCTCTCTCTCTCTCTCTCCCCAGATTCAAGACTTTCTCTGATAGCTTAGTCCTACATAAATCCTTAAATGATGCAAAGAGTCACCACAAAGCAAGTGGGCCCTAATCAATAAAAGGTATTGGAGTGAGAGGGAGGAGGAGAGGAGAGAGAGAGGTGAGGGACCAGGGCTTCTCACAGCCTCAGTTTCTTTAGATGAAGAATGGTGATCAGAATGTGTACGCTTCATAGGGTTAGCAAAAGGACCAAATGAACCGAGCCTACATTTCTTTGTTATGGTGTTTCAGTCCCATCCAACTCTTCCTGAACCCATTTGAGAGTTTCTTTGCCATGCCCTTCTCCAGCTCATCTTGCAGGTGAGAAACTGAAGCAAATGGGATGAAGCTTTTTGCCCAAGGGTCACACAGCTAGGAGGCAGAATTTGAACTCAGGTCTCCCTGACTCTAAACCCAGAGCTCTATCCACGGCAACTCAGCTGCCAATGCAAATATTTACATTTGTTTGATGTCAGTTAATTTAGTACAACAGCTATATGACTATAGATATCGCTGTCACCATTGTACACATGAGGACATATAAGTCAATATGATATCCTTCAATATAATATAGAAGAGGAAAGGATGGGAATGGATGGGATGGAATGGGAATGGATGGGAATGGATGGGATGGGATGGGATGGGAATGGATGGGATGGCATGGGATAGGTAGGGTAGGATAGGATAGGACAGGATATGGTAATGGTGAGGAAACTACTACCAGTATAACACCCCCCACAACTAAAAATTCAATTCACGTGCTTGTCATGGCATCACCTGCCCTGATGTCATTCTTCTAGAACAAAGGACCAACATCACTACCAGCACAGATCAACATCTCTGCAACTAATAGTCTTGGGTTATTGTTTTCTTGCTTGTTTTGTTTGTTTTTGGAAGGGGTGTAGAAGTAAGGGAATGAGTATTTATACAGCACCTATAGAATCCTAGGCACTACCAAATACTTTACATGTATTATTTCATTTGAACTTCCTAATAATCCTGGGAAGTAGAGGTTCTATTTTTTTCCTCAAATTTTACAACTGAGGGAAAAAAAACCTCCCACAAACAGAGGTTGATTGCTTTGCGCCAGGTCACATAGAGCTAAGTATCTGAGGCTAGATTTGAGGTCAGGTCTTCCTCACTCCAAGTGCTCTGGGCACTGGCCAAGCTGCGTGTACCAGAGATCTGGCTAGAACTCAAGGTCTTCATGAGTGAGGCTAGTTCTCTCTCCTCTAGACTTCATTGCATAGTTCCCCCTTACCTAGCACTTCCAGTTTTGTGAAACTCTTAATGGTGAAAATCCCAAACCATCCAACTGAAGATGTGATTACTGCCTAGCTGGGAGACTTTGGGCAAGTCCCTTTCGCCTTCTGGGTCTCAGGTTCTTCATCTATAACATAAGGGAATGAGATCTAAATTCAGTTTAACAGCAAGTTTAAGAAAGCAGAAAGAGGTTTAGAAGGAATTAGAAATGCACAAGTGTTGCCTACCTTGGAGGATGGGAGAGCTGCATAACTGGAGAGATCACAGATTCAGGGAGATCCCAGGTCAATTATATTGTGGCCCCTTCCAGTGCCATCCCATTCTCCATATACATACATATCAACTGGCACATGACAGAATGATGGGAGAAACCCATCCTGCTTCTTTGTCCATTGCAATCAGTGGGGAAAGGAAAATCAGTGAGTTCCAGTGAGTTCCAGTGGATTCCCTTCATGCATGATTGTTTCTGAGGAAGGAGTTAACAATGACTGTAACCTAAAATATGGACGCAATCTCAACTGTTCCTACAGGTGAAGGCTCACTGGAGAATTAGGAGCAGAGATCTTGGACAAAATCTTATCTGAACCATTCTCATTTTTGCAGATGAAAAACCTGAGTTTAAGAGTTTTCTTCAACTATAAACCCAGGCCTGACAAGAGGGGGTACATTGTTGATCTCTGTATAGAGCAAAGACAGAATTTGATGGGCCAGTTGGGTTAAAACTGATCAGTTGTACATGGCAAGTCCATTCTCAATGTGCTGAGACCAGATAGAAAAGAACAGATCTTAAGTGCTGACGAGCAGTGGGATTCGGTCTATGAGTGACACTTGACTTTCAGACTGAACAGGGCAATGAAACTCATTAAAAAAATTACAACACACACACACACACACACACACACACACACACACGTGCAGTAGTTAGAAGGAGCATCCAGCCTCCTAGAATCCAGTGATTTGTCCCAAATGATTCTGAATCTAAAAAACAGAAAAGCCACATAGTAGAAATAAAGGCTAATCCTTCTGCAGAAGAGCTCATAAGATTCACTTAAGCTTGAAAATGCGATTTTGCCAAATCCATATTTAAAGGAAGATTGCCTAAAGCTCTGGGGGATACCATCGAATCTAAGCCAAGGTTGCCATCCTTCTCGCCCCCATTAGAACCTCAAACTTTGACAGATTCAGACCTTTGACCCTCAGAATTCAAGCAGATCCTACAGAAGATTGTTAAATTGACATAGTAAATGCATTTGCACGAGGAGAGAACTCCCTGGGAGCAAAGAGGGACTTGTTAAACTGTTGCTTTTCTAGTTCCTGTCCCAGGGAAATTACTTAAATTACCCCCCCCAAAAAAGGAAAAGAAAAGAAAAAAAACAGCACCCCAATAGAGGAATAAGAATTAGGATGATGAAGGAATGGCCAGGGCTTGGTGTGCACTGCAATCCTCAACTGCATGCATCTGTCTTTTCTCTCAGGTCTCTGGGGAGGGAGAAGAAAAATAGACATAGGAAGGCAGGAAGTGGGCAGGAAGACTGAGAAAGAATTCTGTTCAAAAGTAAAGATATAAGAGATTTAGGGCTGCTATCTTTCACTGGATGAGTGACTGGAAGAGACTCCTGTAATTTGTCTGTTTCCTCTTAATTTGAAAGAATACGGGGGTTGAGGCAAAATCTCTCAAGATGAATAATAGAGATTATCAAAAGTAAGGCTCCTGTAGCATGCTTCATTTTAACAAGAGGGCATTTTGGGAAAGGTCTGGCTCAAAGGAGGGGAGTGGTGGTTACACAGCCTTACTTAATCCCTTCAAAGTGAAGTTTGTCAATGGTATGACTACATTTGAACAAAACTATGTTTTCCTCTTTCACGAAAGAAGGTTTCTTTCACAAAGGAAATAATAATTGCAATGGTTTTCTAGGTTTGTATTAATTTTAAAAGTTCATCTATTAATACTTTCTGAACTATTTATAGAAATCTATAACCTATCCAACAAGTTCCCCTTTTAGGGAATCCTAAATTACAATAAATCCGATGACTCTTAAAAAAACCAGATTCTTTATTAAAAAAAAAGTCCAATATAGGATTCCCAATATTTGCTAGTTACTTTGAAGGACTCTCCATCCTTAAAGTCCTAGGCTTGGAATCACAGCAGTGGAAATTCTGGAGTTTGCTAGTGACTAGGATTGTGACATCAGGTGAGTTTGTCCCTCAGTTTTCCAGAATCCCTTCATCCCAGATTCTCAGAGTTGGAATCAAGTTTAGTTGTCATTAGCTGCCACTCACACCTGGAAAAGAACCAACTACATATCTTCTTCAACACTGATCCTCCCATCTTTGTTTGAACATCTTCAGTGAGAGGAAAGTCACGCCATCCTGAGACAACACAGTTCTCAGAGAGTTTTTTTTGGTCCTGACTGGCAATGACCCCCTTACATCTTGCCCCTGTGCCCCAACTCTGCCTTCTGGTACCCAAATGAATCTGTCTAATCCCTCTTCCATACAACATCCCTTCAAAATACTTGAAAAATGTTCTCTCTCTCCCAA